>NC_089150.1:4506609-4806609 GCF_009819655.1 Sylvia atricapilla
TTATTGCTTTAGTTTTGTTTATTCTTATGTAACCTGTCAGCAAAACTTACTCTGCTCCTGGACTGTTTGTGGTCCCCTGATATCGAGAAGGACAGCTTTGCTTCTGCTCCTGCCTGGTGCAGTTATCATATCCACCTTCATTTGCCGGGCTGGAATCCTGTGCCTGTCTGTGTGAGTGGCACTAGTCACATTCAATAACACTTTGCTCTTGCATTTGGGCTTCTCTTCTGCACAGCCTTTACAGGCATGTTTACACGCCCCTAACCAGAGGGATTTAGGTGGGTGCCATTAAAATCTGTGCCTGATGTGTTTGTGTGGGAGGTTTACACGGCCCAGGGGCGCTGGGTGTGGGAATGGCTGGGGCAGAAAACTACAAATCCTCAGGGAATGTTAATTGAAAAGTTACATCAAACGCACAGCAGGTGGTTGGGGCAGTAATGGTGAAAAATCAGCTCCACCAGAGGCGAGTGAACTGCTGCCACTTTGGTAATCGGGGGTCCCCACAGGGTGGTTGAGGGGGTGCTGAATTAGGACATGGGGACATTGGGATATGGAGACATTGGGACATGGGGACCAAGCACTGTCCTGGCAGAACTGCACACCCAGGTGACTCACACCTCTGACTTTTCATCAGCTTGTCTTTGGGGTTTGAGGTAAAAGGGCTGTGGAGGGGATGGAAGTGTGGCCACACGTGCTATGGGGTTTTGACACGACTCAGGGCTGTGGTAGGCCCTCAGGGTGTGCTCCTCCTACAAGTAAAACTGCAAACTTCCTCTTTGCAGAAGCAGTCTGAGTCCTTCCCTGTTGCTGCCTTCTTCCACCAGCTGGATGCCTGCCACTGTTCACTTCCCTCCTGGAGCTTTCCTTTCCCCATTCCCAAAAAACTTCTAAAGGCAAGCTGCACATTGATATTTCGTGCACAGCAGAAAAAAAGAGCTTCCACTATTTTCTTAAAGGAAGAAATGTCTCATTTTTGAGCATGATTTAATTTTATGTACCTTTTACCTTTCCCTCCTTTTTTGTCCCTATGTTTCTTGACACAAAAACACAGGTTTTCACAAGGATTGTGTAGATTTTTTGAGTTCAAGGACTGTGAGATTCTCTGAATCTGAAACTGCCTTGATGTGGAATAGAGGAAATAACTAAGAAACACGCCACAGCCTTTTTCCTCCCTTTCCATGCAGCTTTCCTAATAAAGCAGATGAGAGACAGATATTGCTTACAGCACTCACAGATGTCACAGTGCTCCTAAGCCTCTCCCTGCTCCCCCTCCCTGCCCAGGAGCTCTGAGCAAGGACACATCAGAGTCACATCAGAGGCCAGGAACATTTCTACCTGATACTGCATTCCCAGCTTGCTCCGTGCCTTCCTGTCTAAGGTGTCAGATTCCTGCCAGAGGTATTTGTAAACAAAAGCCCAGAAAACTCCTAACTTTGCCTGGAGCAGTGCAGCATGAGCATTATAGTCAAGGAGTGAAAGCCTCAAGGAGGAGCACAGATGTAGCTGTAACCTACCCCGTGGCACCGAGTCGTGAGCAGGGTGGGAGCAGCATTCAGCTGTGCACACACCCCACACTTTTCCTTCTCTTTATCACTGTCTGATTGAATCCCAGTCAACCTGAACAAAAACTCCATACTTGTTGCAGGCAGTAAATAAGGATGTGTTGGAAAATGAGTATGAATGAGTTTTAGATATGGGTTGAAAAAGAATTCACACAGAGTGGCTGAATTATCAGAAAACTCTCAGGTGCTATTTGATAGCAAATGTTTTTAAGTGGCAGATCATAGCAATGACATCAAGATGGCATTTTCCAACCTAGAATTAATCCAGAAATGGTCTACTCAGTATTTTCTCTGTATTTGACATTCCAGTTGATAGTACTGGGTTATATTATTATTGCTTTTCATAGAAGCATTTGTCACTTTAAAAGTGTCCCTTAATAGCCTGCAACTAGGAATTCCCTGGAAATGTCTTCATATAGGAGTTTAGCTATATTTTATATGAAACAGTTTAGCCCTTGTTTGGAAACAGAGGCAGGAAAACACTTATTTCCTAACACCAATTACCAGAGGACTGCACCTCTTGCAGCCAGCACTACAGCACAGATCTGTCTCTTCATTACTGGGCTACTGACGCAACATTTTTAATCACATTTTGATTAAAACGAGCTGCTTAACTCGAATAGAGAATGGGAAAGAGTTTCATCATTGCCTTGATGTTTTTGGTATTCTACTCAGGTTGAATAACTTTGGGTTTGGTGGTCACTGTGCCTAGAGCTACACAGCAGGGTTTTCCAAGCAGTTTATGAGATCAACCATTCTTTCAGAGCTGAAACCTTCCATCCAGCAGCATAAGCCCATCTCACCTCTTTGCTGTCCCTGGGAGCCTGATGCGCTTGGGGAGTGAGGGTGTGGAGAGGGTGGAGGTGGCTGCCTGCTGGGTAATGGCCTCAGCTGGGCCATTCTGGATGTGGCCCTGAGACCTCACACACTTATGGCCACCACCAGAAGCACACACAGAGAGTGGTAAGTGTTATAGTGCAGCATAATCCGCTCTTCAGCCTCAGTGAGGAAGATGGGATCATACTGCCTTCCATTCTCAGGTAATAACCATTTCATGGAGGCAGTTACAAGACCTATTTATAGGGATGATTTCAGCTGCCATCTTTAGCCTTAACAGGGAGGGACTGGTGCTTGGGACAGGTGGCAATTTTATGCTACTCACCCACCTCCATATCATTTTATCTGAATGTGCACTATGCGGTTATGTTTCCATTTGGATGACTTTCATGTTCTTTGGATGGCAAATGTTTTAGGAAAAAATGATAAAGAAGAAGGAGAGGTTCAGGTAGAAACTGAACTGAAACCAGGTTGGGATCCTCTGATGAATGACCCACCTAGGCCTTGTTTGCCTGTGCCTGGAAATTTGGGAGAGGTTTATGATGAGCTGTTTGTGTAACCAAGCTATGCAAACTAGTAAAAACAAGTCATGTGAGAGAGAGAGGGAGCATTGACTGCTTTGACAACTGCTTTGCCATTGCTAAGGAAACTGCTCCCTTGGTAACCATGGTCAGTACATCTGTCTTATTTTATCTCCAATTCTCACGTAGACACCATCATGGAAAGAATATTAACACAACCAAAACACAAACAACTCAGAAAAGCACAAGGCTTCTATTAATTTCTTCACTAAAAAGTTTAAGGGAGATTCTGCTTTGGTGTTGATTATGGCTTTGCCTTGCCTGAGATGTGCTCCTTAAATACTAACTTACGCAAAGCAACAATTTATTCTTTTGTTCTGCTTTGTACTTCTTTAAAATTTCATACTTATTTTCTTTTAGCTCTCCTAATTTACCTAATGCAATTGGGCTTTACAATAGGAAAGCCTGAAGGCTGAGAAAGCTTTGCATCTGTCAAAATAAGAGTTTATGTTCTTTTGCTAAGGAAAAAACTCTTACTGACTTGAGCAGAGTCCAACAAATGGAAATCCTAATCTGAAGAACAACAACCTTTTAAGATGCCTCTGAAGCTTTTGAGTTGGAAAAACATGATATAAGCAAGATCTTTCTTGACACTCCTGCTTAGATCCATTAACAAGGAAAGAAATCAGAAATGTGCAGAGGAAAATCTGAGAGGAGATCCTGGATGCAGTTTTTGTCCCTTTTTAGTGAAACCAGGATATTTGTCAGTACCTACTGGTAAACCAGATTTGAAATGTTGGTGGGAGTACAACCTTACAAAAAAAGAATAATGTTTTTGTCCACAAAACCCCCCAAATCTATTGAAGCAAAATAAATAATCCTGGTACACTGAATCCAAAGATTCCCCTAGGCTTTCTATCCATAGCATCAGGCACAAATGAACATCCTTTGGGCCACCTTTTGCCTCAATTCTAAGATCCCCTCTACTGAGATGTTAGAAGCACTAGAACTAACTAGATGTTAGAAGTACTCAGGTTTCTCAGTACCTTTATAAAAGCAGAATTTTCCTCCTCTCATAAAGGAGGGGAAAAAAGTTGGGTGAAAGAGGCTATAAGAGCCTGTAAGTAAATTCAAAAGTATCTGTTCTCAAGGTGGACATGGTGACTGCATAAAACAGGAATTGCATGTCATACCATCACACAAAAATGCATTCCTCCAAAAATGACAAGCCTGATACCTTAACTGCCAGGACTGTGTTTGTGGATTTACTGAGAGTACATGTGGAACAGCACCAAACTCCTCTTTGGTAAGAAAAACAACCATTTCAACTGAAAATGATAATTTTTTCAGCCCTGTGTCCCCTCTCCAACAGCAGCCAGCAGGGAAATCACAGTAGTACATCTCCATGGCCTCTGCCAGTGTCCCTCTGCCAGTAAAAGAAAAAGGAAGGGATGTTTTCAACACACTACCTCAGGGAATACAGCAAAACTCAGGGACTTCAGCAACTGATTGGTAGAAGATTTTGGGCTGGTGGACTGATTTTAAGAACAGTGTAGAGGTAGAAAACCATGGCCTCATGGGGCTGTGATCATGCTGGCACCCCACTGTGCATGTCACATCATTTGTGGTGGGAGTGAGCTCTGAGGGAAAAGTTACTCTCAACTTCTTTCTTTTGACTTACCATTGATAAAAATATGATCTAGCAGTTGCTTAGCTTTGGCTAACACAGTTCAGCATCCATTCCTATAGCATGGATGGTACAGCATCATCAACAGCAATCCTCACCTTCACATCAGCTGTGTATGTGTGAAGCACCCTGCCTTCGCATCTGCTCTTTTAGCATAGGCAATGCAATGAGAACTATTGTTCTGGTAGCTGAGTGCCCAGAAGCTTTGAGACACTGGCAACACAAACATCCTTTTACTACTCTGTCATGCAGCCTGACCTTTCATTTTTACTGGAAGTCTTTGCAGTTGCTTTGTTTACCCAATCCCACTTACCGTAAACAACACAGCAATTGGCACTTGCCAGATGTATCCAGAAACCAGAACCAGTTGCACCACTACCACTGGTGCAGGGGAGTTGCCATGAGTCACTTCTTCTAATTCTTTCCCTCTCACGTCTCCAGCTCCAGTGGCACACCCATGAGATCTGTGCTCCTCTTCCCCTGTATGAAAGTGAAGGCAGCAGCACCTCATCCCTCCCAGGAGCAGAGTGGGACCACAGGGATTATTATACATCTGGATATTGTCAGGGAGCAGTGATCTATCCCTGCAGGAGAAACTCCAACAGGAGCATCATGCCCCACTGCCATGGTGGGATGGCAGTCAAGCTGGCAGCCAGTGCATGATCAGGATGAGTGGGTCCATCACCCAGCTGAAGACCAGCATCCTCCAGCTCAGCTCACAAAAAGAAACAAAGTTCCCTGGCTGAGCTTAAATGGGCTCCCAGGCCTGCTGGGGTGGGTGGAGGTACCAGGTGAGGCTGGTCAGGGTTGCTAAGACTTACCAGTATTTTCAGGGCCTGAAAAATATCACAGCAGCAGAAGTCAGCTAAATAAAGATATTTACCAAACTTCTGAAGCCTTGACACTTTCCCCAGCTGAAATGCTAAGAAAATTCTGCTGGCAATTTTCTTTCCACAACTACTCCAGAAAGGAGGGCTAAGGCATGACAATGAAGAAATAGGTTTTTCCATTTGTTAAAAAGAGAAAATCCAACTACATTACTGTGGAAAATTGAAATGTAATTACCCCTGACAGATATGAGGATCAGTGTACACAAACATATTTAAGCTTTTGCGGAAGACCACGCTTTGGAAAGCTTGTTCTAGCCTGTCTCCAGGTTTGCATGCATGTGGAGTCCTTCAAGTTTGGATGCTGGCAGTGGAAAACTGAGCAGCACAACACTTAGTTTAGCAGCACATGCTCTGAAGCGTACTAACTACTCCCTGTGCACGCTGCTGGAGCTCCTCACCAGTCACTTGCTATGGGATAGCTCTGGGATTAGGCAGGCGAGGGCTGACATGTGAAATCTGTGCCACTTACTTAACTGCTCTGTCACAATGAATTGGGCTGCTCTGCCTGCGCTCGCCCGGAGAAACGAGTGGCGGGGCCTTGGCTGGCATATGCTGACAGAGTGGGGAGAGAGCCTGTCCCTCCCTGTGCCAGGGTGACAAAGCCTCGAGGGGAGGCACAGGGCTTTGCTCTGGTCTCTTCGTGTCAGCCGAGGACCTTCTCAAACTGGTCTCTGAAGGCTGATGCTCCCACTCAGTCCGGAGCATGGGAGCCCCTGGGTAGCGCAGTGCCACAGCTGCTTTGCAGCCAGCTGGTCTGGTTCTGAGGGGGCTGAATGATGGCTGAGATGACAGGCTGGCTGGACAAGGGCTCGCCAGAAAGTAGGGCAGCAAAACTTTCTAATTAAGATAAAAATACCTTTGTAGTCTTTGTAGTGCGGGAGAGCCGCGGCACTCAATCTAAATGTCTCTGTCCAAAGAATGAGCAAGAAAGAGCTTTCTTAGATCCTTTACCTTTGCTTTAAAGAGACAAGAGATCATCTGACAGCAGGTTTGTTAGGCTCACCTTCCAGTAACGAGGCTGTTGTAGGAGCTGCCCGCACTCTCACAGCTGAGCCCGCACAGCCCTGCAGCCAGAGCTCCCATACCTCCACACACACACTGCCCTCTCTCCAGACAAGATGATCCTCAACTAAAAGAGGAAAATATCAATGAAAAGCAAAATGGGCAATGGCCCTGCAAAGAAGAGCTTTTTCCCAAATCCTTCCTGGATCCACCCACGATTCATTCCAAGACATTGTTAGACACCTCAGGAGCCAGGCTGTGCCTCATGGTCAGGAGCCCTCCTGAGCTGGCTGGCAAAGAAAACGTCTCTGAGCATGATGGGGAGTAGGAATGGTCTGATGAACCTCTGAAGACGTAATAAAAAGAGCACAAAATCAGTTTGGAAAGGACATGAAGATCGTTCTCAGTTTGAAGGAGTTTGCCCTTGAGACCCATGGAGAGCACATCAGCTGGCTACAGCTCATATGTTTTCTCCAGCACTCCAGAAAAAAAGAGGCAAAGTACAGTATGTACTTGTCTGCTGAGACATTTAGATTGGCTACTGACACTCTGCAAATGTTTATACAGAAAACAAAATGTGGATGATAGCCATTTTCATAAACTGTGTAGATTCAGTTCACCCTGAATTACAAGATCCCTGAGCCATATTCTTGCCCTTTTGGAGACATCTACTTCCCAACAGCACTCGGGCTGTGTGGCTCTTGCTGCTGTTTTCTTGCTTGATGGTTCTGGTGCACACAACTGCAGGGGAAGACATACCAGGGCCAGGTACCTGTTCCACATCTGCAGGGTGAAGGTGAATATCCCTTGGCCCTTCCACCTCGGGCTTATTTAAATCAAGTCGAAGACAAGAGGAGGAAAAAGAAAATTAAAACTTCAATCCTTACGTGCCCAAAGCAGAGGTCCCTCTTGTGTACCGTGTAAAGCTGTCATGAAAGCTTGGTAGCTGGTTCCTTGAGTGCAGAGAGGAAGAGAGGTTTGAGAGCTTACTTTTGGCCAGGCAGCACATCCTCTGTGAAGCAGGAGCACGGATTTTTTAATGATGTTCTGGGGATGTTTCTGCCACTTGCTGCACCTCAGCATGCAGATACATTTCTGCCTGTAAAGTATGAGAATTCCATACTGAGTTATACATACCATGACCATGACAGAGCCTTCAAAAACATGAGGACTGCAGCTCTGGAACCATTGCTCTCTGTAACCATTCCCCTGCCTCCAGCATGGGTGACTCTGCCAACCTTGGGGTGGAGGAACAACACTGATGAGAGCAGAGACATAATTTCAGGTTCAGCCTGGTCATTCTATTTACTGAAATAATCTATCCCTAGGGACTAATTTGGCTCATTGTGGGTGGGTGCTGTCTATCTCCCCACTTGGCTCTTGCTGAGCTTGTGAACAGCCTGTCTGCACACCATGGCCTGACACAGCTGGCACCTGGGTCAAAATGTCCTGATGAACTGTGGGACAGAAGGAAATGCCCCAGGGTGTCTTTGCCCATCAACGGTGTCCTTCTTCAGCAGTGCAAAAATCAAGCTGGGCCATGGCATAAGCTCATTTCTTCTTTCTTGCACCAGTTACACCACGGTTCAAACCATCCATTAAGGTGTCAAGCACTCCCAAAGCTGCCTGTGTGGTAGGATTTTGTATCTGCTACATGAGGATGGGACAGTGTCCCCTCTCCTCACTGGGATATCTGCTGGCTAAACCCATTTTCCTTCTGCTTTCTTGTAATTTCCTTATCTCGATGCCTGTTTTTGTGATGTGCATGTATGTTTTACAAACGAGAACCATCATTTGAAGCCAAACATGGCATTGCCTTTGTCTCATGGTGTCCCAAGCTGCCACATATCCCACCTTCTCTGCAGAACTCAGGCCAAAAAGTTTGCTTCCCTTTTGGCTCTGCAGTGCTTTTGGATGTCAGAACCAGCGTCAGCCCTCTTCAGAGACCAGAGCAACTGCTGTGAATTTAAAACAAATATTTTTCATCTTAAATGCCACGGCAGGTCATCTAAACAGAAAAGAATAGTTGGTAACAGGCTTGAAACGACAGCAGGGTGGAGTGTTTACAGCTCCATCAACAGCTCGGTGTTAATGAACTGAGTCTGAAAATTACCTCTCTATTGATGGAGGCATGGATGGAGCACAGAGATGAGAAAGATAGTGATTGCCTCCAGCTGCAGGCAGAACTTGGAGAGTGTTTATTTATCACTTGGAATTGAATGATTTTTTTGGAGGAGGCAGTAAAATTCTGAAAAGCGCAGTCATGCAACTGCCTGCAGCCTGGCATTGGTGCCAGCCGTGCAGCTCCAGCTCTGAGGCTGCAGGATTTCATCCTGTCCCAGGGAGCATCTGTCTGGGCATGAGAAGGAAAAGCCTCAGCTGCAGTCAGCCCTTTGCTCCGTGTGTATGTGTGTGCATGGGTATCATGGCATGGTTTTTAACTGAAAGTGCCAGGCAGGAAAAATGTGGCTGCTTTACACTGACTGATGGTAAAAGGACTGCAAATGTGTCAAAGGAATAGTGTCTCCTGCATTGGAACTGCTAATGGGAATGTTATCACGGAAGGTGTTGGTTTTGACCCTGATTTTTCCCTTTCCTTTGCTTTCTGTAGGCAGCCTTGGTGGTGCCACAGCTGGGCAAAATGGGCAAGGAAAAGTGTCAGCAGAGGATCCTCTGTTTGAACCTCCAATGCACCAGCAATCCTGATGGGAAATTTGTCCAGGATAGCCTCTTTTTTGCCAATTCAAATTTTGGGGAATTTCCCTGGTACACGTTCTCCTGTTTGACACACCACAGTTTTTGAGAGACTTTTCACAGAGCATCTCTCTACAGGAGGAGCTTTAATATGTTGAATTGTGCTGTTAGCAAGGGCTGATGTGTTCAAGGTGCCACATGAGCAGTCCAACCACATCAACACTCAGGACTGCCCTTTGAGTCCCTGCTTATGATTTTTGAGGATAATTTTCTGTGTTTGAGGCATTTTCATAGGTCAAGAGAAGGGACACCCCAAGAAATTCCACTCTTCACAGTTAGTAAAATTAATTTGTAATCTCTTTCATAAATTTCGACTAGTAAATGGATTATTTTTTTGGTATTTTGTGTTTGAAGAAGAGGGCTAAATCAACCAGCAGCGGATTTTGCCCCTGAAGGAAAAGTATTTTAAACAGCACTTTCTACTTATACAGAATCACAGAATAGTTTAGGAAAAGACCTTTTAGATCATCCAGTGCAGCCATTCACCCAGCACTGCCAAGTCTGGTTAAACCTCCTACAATTAGCCTTTGCCAATTGATCCAGCCTGTCCAGATCCCTCTGCAGACCCTTCCTGCCCTCCAGCAGATCAATACCCCCCACCCAACACGGTGTCATCTGCAAACTGACTGAGGGTGCCCTCAATCCCCTCATCCACATCATCAATAAAGATATTAAACAGATCTGACTCTTTCTGACCCTTTGTTTAAAGGGGTGTCACATTTGCTCACTTCCAGCCAGCTGGGACCTCCCCAGTTAGGCAGTACTGCTGGAAAATGAAGGAAAATTCAAAGTATATATTTAAATACAAACAACAGAAATAGTTCTAAATGCTTGAAACATGCTTTTAAACAATTTAGCCATGCAGAGTAAGTATACCCTGTTGAAGACAGGCTACAGAAATGTTAACATCCTCTCAAGGTAAATCAAGTAATGGACTGTTGGCCTATTTTTCAAACCGCTTCTCCTCAGTATCTTGACATTTGATAGGATTATCTATTACTGTTGGATTTTGGTTGACTCTCTGGTATGCCTGAGAAGATTGTCATCTTGTGATTTAAAGATAATGGAGCCAAGCATGTGAAACTGCACACAGAGAATAAACCTTTGATTCAGAACTGAATATTTTGTTAAAAAAAAAAAAAAAAAAAAAGAGGGCAACTTTGTCTTGAGCTCAGTTTGATACACTGGCAGTTAATGAAATTATCCAGCAATAACTTTCCATTCTAAATATTGCTGTGCTATTTTTAAAAGGCTCCTATGGCAGTCCACGTAGGGCAGCCCAAGCTAACAATACCGGATATCTGAAGAGGGTGAGTGTGATTAAAGACTTGTGACAATAGCTAATGTAAGCTTTAACTAAAAATGTCAACTCCATTTGTTTTCAGCTTTAAAGAGTTTCTGGATCAGAATGTGCAGGTAGGAGTTCTAACAATTTCAAGATTACACTTGACCTAGTAGAAAAAATGATCATGTAAAAAGTGACATGAACTGGGACTCTGTGTGTGCACACGTGGATCCGTGTGCCTGTGTACAAATATGTCAGCACTGCCAAAGAGCCTCACAGTTTTTCAAAATATGCAACATCTATTTTTATTATATAGCTTCACAATTGGCAATTAAAAAAAAAATGTAATGAGCTAGAGTGGGCTTTTTATTACGCATGGCTTTATTTCTTTGAATTTCAAAATTACCTAGCATGCATTTTCAACTTTGGAACAATTTGCAGGCTGTTTTCATTTCTATTTAAAAGGGCTAAACACTGAGAATGTGCCTCTGCTTTGCATTCTAATTGCATGTAACTGATTTGCACAGCAGAACAAAAACCTAATTTTCAGATTAAGAATCATGCGCTAAGAAATAATTATTGTTTTACGAGAAAAAAAAAAAGGTTTTCCACATTTTTCCCCCTTGCCCAATTTATGAGAATTGTTTGCCAGTTTGCAGGTTGCCAGCCTTCCCAGAACACCAACTATTACTCTTTAGGGACTGGAAAAATGTAGACAGAGACACGAGGCATGCAACTGTTTTGACTGCATTCTTTTGCTTGCAACGTAACTCTTGCTTTTTATTATTTTATCTTCAACAATCAAGGGGTGACTAAATGGTTGCAGGTGGTGATGAAAATAAAAGCCATCCATCATTATTTATTAGGCATGAAAAAGATACACAATAATGTAATTTAATCCCGGAGCAGACAATTATTTCCACATATTGATAATACAATGTGAAAACTGTCATGAATCCTAATGTGATGTTCGCCTTTATTGGTGAACCACTAGTAGCAATGCAAATAATGAAATTCTATCAAAAAAGAAAAAAAAGTAATTATTTGCATATACCAATAGTGTCACAGAGAAAAACACATCATTACTAACTTCAGAAAATATAATTGTGGTTCATGTGTTACTTTGGTTTTGAAGTTTGCAAATGCAGGTGCAAAATGTTCCTCTAAGTAAATATTTTATTGATTCCTGTATCATCAAAATCATTTCACAGGTTTTGATAAGGGAACTTTAAAGCCATGAACATGCAGCTGTATAATCAGCACCTCTTTACAGGGACCTGCAGATCTCCCTGCTAATCTATTCACATATTTGTGCACGACACTTCCTCCATTAAAAATAATTTAAGAAATATCTTTGCTGCATCTGTGCCTGATTCAAAGCCCATTGAAGTAATCAGAAAGACTTGCATTGATTTTGGTGGGCGTCAGACAGAAACCCTTTGTGGCTGCTGTTTTCTATAAATAAAGTTGGGCCCCAGTTTGGGCAGAGCAGCTCTCACAAATATATTCAGACTGATGACATTCACCCCTGGGCAGATGTGAGCATGTGTCACTTAATGCCCACTTATGTCTCATTTGGAGCAGGGGTAAAAGGCCCTTGTGGCTGGACAAAAATATACATATTTTTATAAATAGGCAACTATACATGCAAAGTATATCTGCAACTGCACAGCTAATTTACATTTGAATTACCATGTCTGGGCATGCAAATCAGGTAATTACTTGCTCACATATAACTGGCCATTTGCATGCACAAATACCTATTATATGCATTCAAGTCACAGTAATGTGTCTGCTGCATTTAGCTGTATCTCAAGAGAAACTGCAGCAAAGAAGAGGTTTCCATTATCTCTTATGGACCTGGTGACTTCTAGAGTGATGTAAGTGATATTTGAAATCATTAGGGGATCTGTAAACTTCCTACATGTGCTGTCTCTTAAACTGAAGTCTCTTAGGCTCAAGTCTCTAAGAGGCTGGAGCACTTGTGGCAGCAAAACCATTAAAAATTAGTTACAAACAGGTGGAGTCTCTGGCTATTGAAAGAGACCTTGAAATGGTAAAATCCCACCTTGAAAATATTCCTGAAACCACGACAGCTTTTCTGTTTGCCCAGAGAAGCTGTGGTTGCCTCATCCCTGGAAGTGTCCGGGGCCAGGTTGGATGGGGCACTCAAAAATCTGATCTACTGAGTGGCATCCCTGCCTATGGCAGGGTTGGAAAAAGATGATCTTTCAGGTCCTTTCCAACCCAAACTGTTCTAGGATTCTACAATTTCCAGAGAGCACCTTTGGGGAGGCTGCTGAGCACATAGTGGGCAAGTCACCCAGGCTGGGACCAGACACAGAGCTGGGGAGGAAGGGATGGTGTCCCTGCTCAGTCCCTCCTAAGACTGATTTACTTCAGCACTCAATTGCCATCAATCTCACCTCCTAGCACTCCACATTAGATGCAGAGTGTATTTTCCCAAGGGTGGGAGCGGGCAAGGGGCATCATCTGGTCAAGCATCACCTGAAATGTAGCAGCAGCGGCTGCTGTTGCCTTGGGAAGCACAAGGATTGGAGGCAGTGGCACCACCCAGGCTGGAGGAGCACCCACATCCAAGGGGAGAGGGTCCAAGCATGGCTCCACCACCCCAGGCAGGTGCTGTGGCAGGGAAGGAGCACAGGAGACAAGTAGTTGCACTTTCATTTTTGCCTTGTGTTTAGGCTGTTGGGAGAAGGACAAGTGGGATTAACAAAAAATACAATGTGAATTGTTTTTCTCCATTAATCAGTGCTGCTTTTTTTTTTTTTTTTTTTTTTTTTTTTTTTTTTTTTTTTTTTTTTTTTCAGCTGCCTGGCTTCATTACATTTGTTTGTCTTTCCCTCTCCAACTGAGCAGTGGGATCTGATTTTCCTGAATTTGGCTGAAGAGACAAATTAAAGTCTTCTTTGTTTATAATCAAAGCAGGAGTGATTATTTGAACATTTTGAAGGAATCACATAGTATTTTAAGAGTCTGTTAAAAGACAGGAAAGGTGGTGGGAAGTCATCAGATGCTATTTTCTTTAAAACTGCATGGATGGTTTTAACAAAGTCAACTCATGACGTCTGTAGAGTTTCACCAAATGGCCTGGGAACTGATGGCAAATTTGTGAAAACATGCTGGAAATGTTTTGTTGATATTCCTGCTGACATTAGGGGCAGATCCTGCATGTCACCACAAATATTTGGCAGTGGAGAAAACCAGAGATTTTGTTCAGCTCTGTTTGGAATCAGATAGCAAATTGATCTTGGAGACTCTCCCTGGAACTCTTCATATTTTTGGAAAACAAAAGATTTTCAGAGGAAGCCCTGTTTTTATTATGCATGAGATTGTTATGGGAGGAGAAAAGGGAGTCTGTGTCTTACACAAAAGAAGAGGGGAATTGGAGCTTTTGCTGGAATTGAAGAGATTATTCCTGGCCTTAGCTTTGTGTACTTTTCCCCAGGAACATGGATTTTTATGTGAGAAAAGATTATTTCTGAATTATTTATTATTTATTTATTTATTATTCTGTCCCCTGTGCCTCATACAATGGGAGATCAGTTACCTGTGGGGTCAGTAAATGGTCCCGGTGGGAGCTGAGGGCAGGGAGTACACCCAGGGCACACCCCAGTGCTGGGAAACACTGCTGTGGTGGGATAACACTCATGGACAGCTAAGATGGGACACATGGACCTTTCTGGCAGTGCTCAGCCACCCTTGTCTCCCTTGCTCTGCTCTTGCTCCAAGTGGATGATGAGGCACAGAGTGTCCTGACTGCTCCTTTTGATCCACTGTCTACATGACCTGGATGAAATTCCCAACCCAGAGTTTTTCCCTTAACTCCTGCCAGCATTTCACCTCCTCTTCCAGTAAGTGACTGCATCCTCTGCAGCAGGGAGGGCAGTGCCCCTGCTCACCACAGCAGTATTATCATCTCCCCACCTTCCAGGCTTCTTCTCCCCTGTTTTTTGGTAAGAGCCCAGGAGAGCACTGTGAGGAAATACCTCAGCAGTATTTCCACTGCCTGATTTACAGGAGCACACTGGGAGCCTGGGGCTCAGCAACGTGACCTGCCCTCCCCACAGACACCACACGTTTCTGTGTGAAAGAGCTCAGCCAAAAAGCAGCAAAATTTTCCAGAGGTGACAAGGAAGGACCTTTTGGGGACCATGCTGTGTACCATTGTATGAGTTGTTGGGTTCTAGATGAAGCGAAGAAAAACTCTCCATGGGAAGCTTGTGACTTCATAGATTGCTCAAACACTGAGCATATTTAACACAGGGCTGGATGTGATAAACTACATTCATACAGCGACCCAAGGAAAAAAACAACAGGGGAATGTGGCAAGCAGTCAGTTTTGTGGTCTGAACCTCACAGGAAGGACATGTTTTCAGATCAGACCCTGCTGTAACAGTGTGGCTGCATTAGAAGAAGCAGAAGAGGTTTATTCTACTTGCAATGCAGTAGAAATTGCAATGCAGTTGCAATGCAACTTTGAGTTGTTTCAAGACTGCCACTTTAGTGCTCAGACAAAAGTCCAGCCTCAAGAGAAGGCTGATCTGATGAATTCAAACCAGCTCCATGACCCCACATATGGTCCCACCATGTATCTGGCCACTAGTCCTGCCTTCAGTAGGATTGTGTACTCGTGGTGTCCAGATTCTGCTGTCTTATTCTGATTTTTTCTGATTTATGGGGAGGGGTCATGAGGCAGCTGTGACAGAATTCACCCTGCCATGGAAAAAGAGCAGTCTGCTCAGGGGAAAGCTTGGCTTCAGCATCATCACCCTGTCTTCAGCATGGTGCTCAGCTGAGTGAGGATTGATTGGAAACAATCCAGAAGTGACCAGAAATAGGGCTGAGAGATGAGGGGCAGGAGAGAACTGGGACTGGTCAGGGAGAAAAAGGAGACATCAAACATGCAAAATGCTATTTCTGAGGGGCAGGGAATAAACTATTCTCCCTGCCCATGTGGGATATGAGAAAGAGTTGCAGGCTCACACTTGAGTAAGAGAGCCTAAAAGCTTTCTAAGTTTAAAAATAGAAAAATAGCTCATAGTAGAAAAGGCAACAGACCCTTTATGGGCACTAGAATAATCTATCAGCATAACTAAACTTGTTGTTTACTTCCAGAAAAATATTGGAAAGTAGGGGTTTTTTTAAAAGTCTGTTTCATAACTTACAACAAATCTCCCTCAAGTAAACATCCTTTCCAATCTTCATTTATCTACTGCATCTTCTACCTCTCCTCCCAGGCAGTGATGCATACAACAAAGTAGTGGGTGGAAAGAAATACAGATAAATATTTTGTAAGTAATGCGCTATATATGTTGGGCACAGATAGAAATAGCATTGTGCTCATTCTGTTTTCATTCTCACAAATCAGGAATAAATCCAGCCACCAAACTCTTTCTACGTGTAAAAAGGGAGAAAGTGAGTGGTGAATGAATGTGTTGCAAAGAGTTGAATGTGAAGTTTTTGGTAAGCCAGCATCTTTGTTTTATTATCTAGTCATGCTTCTGTGCAAGAAGGCTGAGTCCAGACATTATATGCATCTTTCTCAAAAGCCAGCACTGTTATGGGATATACTGGAGACAGTGTGGGTGGAGCACAACAGTATTAAAAAATAAAGCACTGTCTCCTTTTTTGTTTTCCTATATAAGAACAAATCATTTATTCCCTGCTGGATTTCATGAGTGTGTTATTTACCACTGTTTACTGTAACTAGCTTCCTATTATTACAAAAGTTGGCAGGGCAAGCATGGGTCTGTAGCTTGCCCAGTTGCATTCCAATTCCTTTCTGCCAAAATTTTAAAAATGGGTTTTCCATGCACCTATCACATGTAGGATTATATTCAGCCACATTTCTTAGTCCTACAGATGCCAGCCTCACTGTCAGAGTTGTCAGGAACATGCCTGACCCCCTCTCCCCACCAAAGCTTTCTCTCTGATGGGCACCTCAGAGCACCCACGGTAGAGGAACCATCCCAGGGCTGCAGTGGTATGAAATCCAGCCTGGTTTCAGCCTGGTTGGTTTGACTGCCACACACCATAGCACTTCACTCACCCTGAGCAAATTTACCTCAAGGAGAAGATGTTTCTGAGCCACACTACATCACTTCTACACAAAGACACTTCATGGGGTGTTGCTGCCAGGTAGGTTTGCTCAGCCTTCCCTCGGGAAGGGTCACCAAGACCATCTCAGGAGGAAGGTGGCTGAGCATGGGGAAAACACCACCCAGCCTGTGCCTTCCCTTCCCCAGGTGTGCAGGGACAGGGGTCACAGCGTGCCGTGGAGGAAAATGTGAAAGAGGTAGAGGATTTGGGGATTTGTCCCCAGAGGGATATTATCCCAGGGGCAGCCCCACACTGGGCACAGGTGCTCCTTCAAGCACCACTGGAGGGACATGACCAGGCTGCAGAAAGGGTCTCAGTTGTCTGGGTGATCCCTCTGTGGAGGGTTTGGCTGAGCTGCATGTGTTTGCACTGCAGAATCTGCTCTGGGTTTCTGTTTTACGTCTCCAAGAGGTCTGTGCCCTTTGTAAACAGAGGGGCTGAGGCACAGGAAGAGCTGGTGTGCTTGTGAGAGCACCAGCCCAATAAATGGATATATATTTAACTTTCTGCTTGGTGTTATTTTCTCTGTGCTTGGGCAAACAATATCCTGACTGCTTCCTAGTCCTAATCAAACTGCAGGGTACTAATAAAACAAATCCAAACTAATAAAGCACATTTTGTCAGTATAAATCCTCTTAAAGTTATCAGGTTTTCACATCCCTAGATGGGAGTACTGCCTGACATAAAGTTGAGAGATAAAAGTAGGATAAAAGAGCCATTACCATACAACAGCATTAAGTCAAGAATATAATTGCAAAGGCTGAACTTGATTATTATTTAAAACATGTGTTGGGTGGAGGCACCAGCCGGCAGGAAGCATCTGATGCTGATGAACCCACACAACCTCAGCATGACTGACTTTTGAGTATGAATGTAAAAGATTTATTAATTTCATTTTTTAAGATGTTCTATTTGTTTTGAAAACATTTGGGGTTGCAAAACACATGAATTCTGTAACTATTTCCATAAAGCCTGGAACCGTGGAACAACATTAGAGCAGATGGGGGTGGGGAACAGGGGTATAGGGTTTTTTTTCTGGAAGAATTTCCATTAAAATTAAATCTAGTTTAATTATAGCTCCTCAGCAGTGAGTATGTGATTTCTGATTATGTCCCTGGTGGATGCTCAGGTTGGTACTGCTGTGGTTGGATTGAGATCTGCTCCATTTCATTACTTTTTCCTTGAAGAGAAACCTCACTGGTATTCGTGGAAACCATGTGTCAGTTTGTGCAGCGTGTCATTATGTATTATCATATCATACAATTTAAAAAACATTGCATTGTTGCTTCTGGTCGGATCCTCTTTATGTGGAATACAGATGGCATTATTCTAGGTAATTCTTCTTCCTATTTCCAGCCCTCAAGCCAATCAAACAAAGAGAAAATTATAGATGGATGTGAACTAATTTCTTGGTATATATCCAAAACCCACAAATAATTAGGGATGGGAGAAGCTCAAAAAGCTCTCTAGATTTAGTTTGGACACACACTCAAGCTTGATTCTTGTGCAAAGCTGTAGGGGAACCTCCATAATGAAGGCTGTGCTCCATTACACTGGTGTAAACAAAGTCAGTGGTTACACCAGGGAGAGTTTAGAAACTGACCCTCTGGCTGAAGATCTCAGGAGAAAAGATTTTTTTTTGTTGTGAGATTTCTATTACTTCCTGTTTCTGGTCAGGTTCAGGTCAAGAGCAGCTTTCTCACAGGGCTGGGGCACTGGTGTTCCCATCCCCAACAGGCCAGGAGGCACTGGGGAGCATGGAAATAAAGCTGAGACAGCCTTTCACAGTGCAGGAAAGCACTGCCTTGGGCTGGGTCAAAGCAACGGCCAGAGGTCACTTTTTTATTTTGTCTGAACTTGTTCCTCTGCCCAAAATGGCAGCATGGAAATAGCAATGTGAGATATGAGACTCAGGGATGGGGCTGAGCCACCTTAGCTGCATGGCATGAACTGGAGGTCAGAAAACACGTCTTGTGTAAGTGACAATAGCAAAGGTTTTGTCTTTTTTTTTTTTTTTTTAAGCAGAATTTGTCCCCAGTTCTGCTTTTGGCAGTAAATATAGGGGTTTTTTGTGACCCATGGCTGCTGCTTACCCACACCTCCACCAAATGCTATCACAGCATGACCAAACTCAACAGAGAAAACATAAGCATGAAAGTGCCTGCAATTCTCTGCACCCCAGGCTCAGCACTCAGCCAAAGACAACCTCACGGAAAGGCTGTCTCTGTTCTGCAACTAAATTGGAGGGAAAGGTGCCAGGCTGGGGAAGAAAAGTACACTCAACATCAAATTTAAGTTGCCAGCTACACCCTGTTGTGTTGTGGTACTTATCCACAGCTCTGTGCAAGTGATTCCAGTGTGAAAGCACCAGTGTAGCTTTACTAATAACCTGCTCTCCCCTTGCTTTGGAGATCAGTCTCATCCAGCAGCTGGCCAAGGCTGCAGCCACTATGTGGGGACACAGAGCATCACTGCAAAGGCACGAGACACAAACAACAGATGTGCAAAAAGCTTTAGCAGGAGCCCCAGCCCTATCTAAATCTCTGACAGCAGCATTCCCTGTCTTCCCACCTTCCTCCAGAAGCATTGCCACCACTGCTGCAGCACAGTGCAATAAAGAGCAAAACCAGCTGAAACTTTCTGAATTAACAGGCAAACTTTACTGCTTGCAAGGTGAGAATACAGGATGAGTGAGGTTTTTATATGCCATCAGCTGCTCTGCTCAGACTCACAGTCGGGATAACTTGGCAAAGACATGTTTTCTGTTGAGCACTGCAGGAGCCTGGAGAAAGAGTGTTAGGAAGGGGTACTTTCATCTAAGGAAATATCCTAAACCAGTGATGAGCAGCCTGTGTGAATCTCTCTCACGTCTGAGTAAGAGGCAGCATCAGATCCTGACATTGATGTGGTAGTTGCCCTAGAAAAGAGAAATGAAAAAAAAACACCAAACAAAACAGCATTTTAAAACAAAGACAGCTGGATTGACAGCGACCTACACAGACAGCTGTGGCCAGCAGTGACACTGATTGAGACAGACTTCTCTAAACTGGTGACAGACTCTGAATGCCAGATCCCACGATCAGTCCTAAATGACACAACATAACAGCTTTACGTAGCTGTTGTGATTAGGGAATTTTCTGTTACGGTAGGAATGTATGAATATTTTAGCTGCATTATTGGCCTCCAAACATTTTGCCTTCTTGATCCCTCTGACAAGGATTTGCTGAAAGGATATCTAATTTTAAATGAGAAACGTCTTCATGAAATTTTCTATGGAAAATCTTAAACAAGGAGCACTCATGCAGACATCCAAGAGCTGGGAAAATGCAGCAGAGTGGCTGCCTTAGAAAGGTTTCACAGTCCCCTTTTTACTGTGTTCATTCAGCTTTCATTTTTTCATGTTAGAAAAATTTGTATTTTTTTTACCAATTCTGAGCAAAAGGGCAAAATCAAGACCTCTGTGCTATTGAGCTTTCTGCCACTCAAGTGTAATGGGGATACTTCCAGTGCTTTCTGCAGGCTGGAGTATCTGAGCCCCAAGCATCATAGGAGCTGGGGACCACGGTGACAATAGAAGCCAAGACTTTGTGACCACTTCTAATCTTTCAGTTCTAGCAGATACTACTCATGCAACATCCTCTCTTCAATTTTTCTATGAACTCAGAAGTTTTTAGTGAAGTCCAGGCTGTAATGTTTCTCTTATTCAGACAGAGGCCAAAGATTCATTCTGGATTCATTACGAATTCATGTGTAGACTATCAGCTGATCCAAAGTGAGGTAATTGACAGAGTACATATAATTATTCACCTTTCTATTTGCAAGGTCTCTGGATCAACAAAGAAACCTCCATTACAAGCCCTACATGGATCATACAATTTACTGGGGCAGTTTCAGATTATATACAGACAAGAACAAACCTCTGTCTGCATTGATTTCTAACAGGAAAAATTCTCATCAGATGAGCAGCCTGGCATGTGTCTGAGGATGTGCTGAGGCTCACTGACCTCATAGCAGCACACCTCCAGCCATGCTCTCTGCCTGACTGCAGTTTGGATCCATACAAGATTACTCAGGATCAGTGTATCCATCCAGAGAGAAACCAGTCACACCGTCACTTCTGCTTCCTCCAGCCTTTCCCTTTTCCAGAGATCAATTAATCCAAGTTGGGCCAATCCTAAAACAGTTTCCCTTTTGTACATTGCTCTATGCCAAGATGCACGTAGAGACAGCTTCATTCAAGACTGGGTATTTTCTCATTGCTTCAGAGACCAAGGACTCTAACTCCAGCAGATGGTCCTGGCATGAAGAGTGATTTCAGTAATAAATACAACTTTCTTATGCCAGTCTCAGTGTTCAACCAGAGGCTGATGACACCACTGAGGAAACCTTGGCAGATTTCCTCAATAACAAAACACAGCAAACTTCTCACCAATAGCATCCTCCATAACATCTCCTGCAGACTCAGTTCACAACATTTGACCCAGCTGCAGCTCCAAAGGGCACCTGGAATTCTGGACTGTCCTAAGCCTCTCAAAACCCCAGTGCCCCTTGGAAAGGTGACCTGAATTTCTCTGGAAGCAATAGATTGTTATCAGAAACCCTCTTACCTGCTTCATCTACTGGAAGAAGACCACCCATTTGCCTCCGTATCTAAAGGAACTCTCAACTTTCACTTCAGCCCCTCCTTTACCCCTTCCACATCTGTTTTTTTTTGGTTGTTTTTTTTTTTTTTCTTTTTTTTGTCTCAGAACCCCCCTTGCAACCACTTGGGTCTGCTACAGGATCTGCTTCAGTTTACACCAGCAGAGCTCAGCTCTCTCAGTATGGTGCAGACATGATGCTCCATAATGGGCAAAAGGATGAGCATCATGCAAATGCATGAGTGATACTGTCAGCACTTCTAGGAAGTTGCACACACAGATCTACTTAGTTAATAATGAGACATGAACACATTCTGTGCACCTCACTGAGCACACATTTAAGCATATGGCTGCTGAGATAGAATATATCCTGCCAGCCTTTTTTTCTTAATTAAAGTTATGCAAGTTATGAAATACTTTCCTTTATAATAAGCTCTTATTCCTGTGGAGAAATTTCTATTTGTTTTTATCTCATTTGAGCTTCAAGGTTAATCTTGGTTTAAGAACATGGCTCGCTGTGACAGCCACCTCATGGTGCTGCAGCCTGATCCATGTGTGGGTGGGTGTGCATCCTTTTGTTCCACACTGGGGCTGGATGCTGGCTGAGTGTCCTCCCTGTGCTGCTTTGTCCTACAGACATTAGAAATAGGTGTAGATGGGTGACTGGGAAAATGGCTCATGAAGGATATTTCCCAGATCCGGTCGAGGGCCATTTAAAAAATCCCAAAGGGGCTGATGCAAAATTTGTGTTTTGTTTTGCAAGATGAGGCAAATGTGAGATATTTCCCTTTCTGATCTACTCTGAAGGGGAATTTAATTTTGGAACCCTTGATATCTATTTACTTATTTTATTATATGAGTGCAGCCAGTGATAATTTATTCCAGCATGAAAAGAGATGTTAATAAAGCAGAAAGAATAAAGAGCAAGACATTTAGATCAAATTAATATACATGAAATAAAACAGTAAAAATCCCTGCTTATCCACAAATAAACTTTTTATGTCCTATATACTTTATGATGAATCTCATATCATACTGTACATATGTATTGGACAAATATAGTAGCAATACTGAAATAATTGTTCACAGTTATAGGCACCAAAATGAATACCTGAATTATTTACATAAGTCCATCTTCCCACAGACCTTTGGGTTTACATTAATTTAGGGTAATGGCTCAGCTCTTTGCTCTAGTTAATCAGTATTGTATTTTTGTAACCAGCAAAAGTTGTTATCTTTCCTCTTTTATTTTTTTAAGGAAATGTAATGAATAATGCTTCCCAGAAAGACAAAATGCCACCTTTAAATGCTGCCACTGCTGGCCACCACTTTCTTTTCTGTGTTCTTTGAAACACTAAGGTATTTATTGCTCCGTATCTGCTCTCAAATTCTTCCTTGCTTTCCATGTATATTTCTCCCAACTCCCATCTCAGCCTTTCTGTTGTCTCTCCCTTTTCTGACTGTAATCCTTTCACTGTGTCTTATGACAATCTCTCACCTACACATTTTTTGCTTTAGCTCTCTCCTCATTTATTCCATTAGATCTTAAACGTCTAGCCACAAGTTCCTTCTTATATGTTTTAATGCCTTGCTAAAATCATGTTCATGTCATGTGGATGGAAAAAGAGGTCCCGATGTGTTGTATGATGTTGTGAGGGCTCTGTCTTGGAAATATCTTCTCCTGTGTAATACTCAATTACAAACCCACTGAAATCTCATAAAATTCCTCTAAATATCCATACGAGTGCAGGTGCACCAAACATAATATTTTTTGTCCCTGCTTGTGACAGAGAAGGGTACAAGGGACTTGAATACCTTGAAATATTGAGCGCAAACCATTTTAAAACTGGGATGTTATCTATCAAGAATTTTTCTTAAAGAAAACAACATTTGGGGGCCAAAATGCAAGCTCTTTGCTGCACGCAGGAAGGGCTATTTCTGTCTTTATAGAGAGGTTGTGACTCAGTGCATCCATTGTGTAACCCCATTTAACCATCAAAAATGTTGCCAAGAACGAAAAGATAAAATATAGATCTACTGTTCATTTTTTCTTCCCCAGTTGATCTTTTGTGTTTGATCATAAATGCACATTGTGAAAAGATGTCTTGTACCTCCAAGCTAAACACTGTTTGCTACTCATTAGTGATTTATAAATGATATTTTCTCCCTGGTGACATATCTTTTGATATGATTCTCTAATAATAACATCCACCAATATTAAAATAAGAACATCCCCATGTATTGTGATCACCTTCAACCACATTTCCTCACTAAAATTAAATTTTAGCACACCAACTGATATTGTATGCATATATTTGTCTACCATCATTATAAATCTCCTAAGGGTCTCTATAAAATGATAGTTTTGCCTCTTTGCAGTAATTCTACCTAATGCTCCAAAGCAAGAAACTAATTACATGCTGACTTTTCACTAACTTTGATCTTTGCAAACCGATACTCTGAAGTTTCTATAGGTAATCATATAATTACAATACACTAAGTGGGATGAAATTAAGCATCAACTTTTTTTTTCCCCTCTGAGTAGCATAAACTCCTTTTGCAAATAAACATTTAATTTAAAAATATTAATAATTCAGTAGCATGCTATTTGTGGTATCCAAATATGTAAGTTTTCTATGTAGGACTTCAAAATAAAATCTAAGTATATGCAGTATTATTTGTAACAAATATCTTATTCTAACAGGAGTTTCAGTGGAAGGGGCTATGCTATGAAATCTTGAAAAATATGTCTAAGAAAGGCCAAGGATAAACGATAGTGGTGTTAGGAAATTACTGATATTTCTCCAGGGAATCTTTGAGTCTCTCAAAAAAATGACCTCATTTGTATTTTCCCAATGAATTGGTATGATATTTCCTGGAAGAAAACGTTGAAAACAATTGTTGCTTTCAGCTGAACTCTAGTGCTATAGAAAAAAAAAAAAAAACACCCTTGGATTTCCTCTTTGAAAAATATAAGTTTAGCTTACTCCTATTTTCAAGCATAATCATAGGAAAGTTTGATTTTTTTAAAGAAAACAAATATCACAGCCTTCTTAGACACCAGAGAAATAACTGTGCACTTCGATGTTTTTTCACTTCATACTTTCAACCTACTATTTTAGCCCAGCAGTAAAACCATAATAAAATCCTCCCATCCAAAGTGCCGTGGCCTGCTCCCTGCTCCTCTTGCACACAAATGAGGACACAAATACAAATTCCAACAAGGGGAAAGACAATACGGCTGTGCCTCACTTTGGGGTATCTCATCACACAGGGGTGTCCCACCGACTGCCACGAGGTCTGGCTCCCACCCCAGGGGAGGCAATGAAGAGCTGAATTAACTCACTTCCATGTGTGTATGATTTTACACCCTGCTCCAAAGAAGAGAATACTTAGCGGGAGGAAAGGTGGCAAAACACAGCTGTGTGGGAAAAGAGCTCCTGGAAGGGAACTTCAGTTTAAAGGAGAGCTCCAAAACGGTGCCTGGGCAGAGTCCAGGCTGGGAGGAGAGGAGGGAGGGTCTGTGGGAAACATGACATTGCTGTTCCTGGTGTGAGCAGTGGCTGTGGGGTTGAAGGGGTGTGGGGTTGAAGGAGTGTGGGGTGAAGGGATGTGAGGTTGAAGGGATTTTTCACATGGTGACTCACCACAGCACATGCTCCAACACCACCGTGCCTGCCAGAGCAACATGGTAAGAGAAGCAACGTTTTGCCTTTGCCCTGATGTTCGCTGCACCTACTGGGTCCCCCAGGCCTGGAAGACTTTCCTTGGTGAGCAGGACAGCCCAAACCACAGCCAAGGCTTTGGAAGCAGTGGTGTCACCCTGCAGGGCCAGACTCCTCCAGCCCGGGGTGGCTTTGCGGATGATGCAGCAGTGCCGAAAGGAAACGTGTTGTTGGTGAAACAGGCCCCTACCTTTACTACATCCCATATGTGCACCTTGTTTGTCTAATAACACTCAAAACCGCAGAAAAATCTGAACACCACATTCACTTTAAAGCTGAATAAACAAAATTTGTTTTGACTTATCATCAATCATGTCATGTGATCACAGAGCATATTGTGTGCAAACGGCAGTTGTTTTATCTGGAGCTTCAACCTTTAAAAAATTCAAAACAGTAAAGTTGTTTATTTGACACCAGTCCTGACCCCCAGACTTTAGCGCTGCATTCTGACAAAGTGAAAGAAAGAAAACACGTTTTGCTTCTTCATTGCTGTGGCATAAAGGAAACCTGACTTCTCGGGAGACTTTTGACACATTCCTTGCATTTAAAATGTACCAATAGGAACTTTATCTCCTTCTATTTTATTTTTCTAGAAACTGGAGGAAGAAAGGTGTTTACATGGTATTGCACATGGTAGCAACTTTCATTATGAGGATCTGCAGACACTCAGTGTGTGCATTTAGCTTTGGGAATTGCATTACTTAAGAGCCCTGTGGTTAGAAAGATGAATTCAGACAGACAATAAGGAGTAACAGTTTGAAAGCCAAGCCGCTTGTTTAGACTCAGTTAACAAATGATAGGCTTGCAAATATTTTTTTTGGGAACCAACTTGAAAAGTCATTCTAAACCATCCTGAAAAAAGCCAGTCTTTGCCCTCCCTTTGTTTCTTCCATCAATAAACAGATGCAAAGAGATTGCAACCCAGTACCCGTATCTCATTTTGTGAGATACACACCTGTGTATCTGTGTCTCTCTGGGAGAGAGACAGTGCATTTTGTCTTCAGATGCCAGAAATGACAGAGCATCTAGAAAAGCTGCAGATCGCTGAATAATATGTGTCCATTAAGTATGATAATTAAAGTTTCCTTCTTTTTTTAAACCTCTAAAATTAACATCATAATTCTCATCTAAGAATGAAGTGCAATTATACATCAGGAACACCTCAAACTTTCACTCCATTCTGTACAGACAGTTTTGTGCTACTTCAACTTCACCATGCTGAGGACAAAGTTTCAAATTCATCATATAGCCCCAAATGCATTCATTCTGCTATTAACTCCTGAGGCATAAAGAAAAACTCCCTTCTGGAGAGACATTTGGCATACTCCTTCATATGATAGTGCTGTGGCTAAGGAGAAGGTCCAGGACTGATTTCTCCTCCAGACATCCTATTTTATCTTGGTTAAGAGTCCATTCAATTGTGTTTCCTCACATTTTAAAGATGATAAAAAATAATAATTAACTTCCAAATAAAGAAGATGTGATGCTATCTAGTGTAATGTTTTTAAAATGGTTTAAAGCTCTGAGTTACAGGAATATAAGAGCTACCATAAATGTTCTCAAGGAAGGGTTTGCTGGGAGAAGTAATGTCTTTTATTAGATCAACTGGTATATTTTAAAAACATTGACCTGCTTTTGGACACATGCAGGTTTGCTGCTTCCGTTTCAGCCCTGAAGAAGAACCTAGATAACCACATCTGTTGGTCTAATAAAGATTATTATGTACATAAACTTCAACAAACCTGTTTCTGCAACATAAATAATCTGCACAAGGGTCTGTGCAACCTCAGACTGTCTCGGGGAGCAACAAGTGCTGCTCATTTTGGAGGCAGGTGAAGCAGTGTTTGTGCTGCACTCTCACTCTTCACTGAGTGAAGGGCTCACTAGTGCATTCTACTTCACATCCCCAGTGAATGGCCAACATATTTTTTTTTCTGCTTAATCTTTCCCTTCACTTTTTAAAGTTGGTGCTCAGTTCAGTTGCTTTTCAAATTCTTATGCATATTTTCATCTTAGATTTCATTTACCATGGTTTACGTGCAGCCCCTGGGGATTAAGCTTTACTGTTAATTTGTTGGTACAAATAACCTCTTGAACTCATCAGACTAATCCCACTGATTTGGTTTTTTTTCTCTCTGCTCTCTTCAGTGCATCATCACCCTGTCACTTTACTGAGTGACTGCCATGGAAATGCAGCCCTTCAATAGCAAGTGTACTGATGGAACTCCAGCCAATAGGGCAAGGAATGAAATCACTTAGAATAGAGGGAGAAGATAAAGAAAAAGAAAACAAACCTATTTTCCTTAAGACCAGGAGTCTTAATATCTTCTTCCCTTTGTTTGTGCTGCCCTTGAGAGAAGTGAGGCTGTGGAAGATGAGTTGTATTTCTACCACCAGCTGGAAGAAACTCTGTTCAGGATCATGGCACGCTGTTGGTGTAAGTTGGGTCAGGATTGGATCAGATATGCAGAAACCCTCCATTCCTCCTCCCCACAGATTGCTGTGCATCTAATTGTATTTGGAGGAATAATTCTAATAAAGATGTGACCTTTAATGCCAATTGGTGGTTTTAATTTTGATTCGTAATCAGTCACCTCAGTGTGATCCCTTCTGATGTTTGAGCAGCAGTGAGGGCACTGTGTATATTTACACACAAAAACAAATACGGGCCCAGGGAGGCATCCCATGGGGCAAATGCATATATTGCAGATCTTAAAAACAGATTTGTACATTACTGGATCCTGAAGTGAATAAAAGTGCATAAATTCCTAGGAATCAAAGATAAGTCGAAGGAAAAAAAAGCATTCAGAAGTAGAAAGCAACCCCCATAGCTCATGAATAGCTTAATTATAAGAGAGCCCCACAGGCAAATGCAAAGTTACCAACACAATTGCCTTTGGAGCTCACAGAGGGGTCAGATGCTACCCTCAGAATATTATCTTCTGTAGCACAGCACCTGGGTCCTGTGCAGTGCCATTCAAAAATCACACCAAAGGACGGTGTGAGGAGAACTGACAGGACCTCACATGGACATTGCTGTAATGCTTGACATTCAAGAATCAGTCGCCTTTTCTCATTGTGAAGCTTCTCTTGACACAAATATGTTCAAAATTGATGCAATTTCTGTTTCTGAAATTCTCTGTGACATCCATAAAAAGACGTAAAAGGCTTTTTGTGGTCTTCACCACATGGTCATGGTGAGAGAAATGTGTGTGACATTGTGTGGCACAAAGATTTTGGGATGCTGGAGATGCCACCTTCCTGCCAAGACATAAACCTCTGTTTTCTCTGTTTTGTGAAGGGATAAACAAAGTTAGCTCTGCCACCTATTAAGCAGGAGGAAGTACCCATTCATCTTGGAGTTAAGAATATGCGTGAAATTCTAATGGAAATTTCATTTTTGGCCAAGTATTTCAGCAAAATTTGCAATGTACCTTGAACTGTCTGGAGTCAAAGAGAAGCCAGAAATGGCAAGAGAAGTCAGAAAGTGAAGGGCACTGAAGAAAAATCATCACATAGAGGCTGGCTCAGAAGGAAAACAGAAAGAAACAAGATTTGCCTGTCATGCATGGACCTCAGCTTCCTTCCCAAACACAGTCTGGCCTGATGAAGCTGCTCTTTGCTTTCCTCTTTTGCTCCAGCCAGAATTTTGTTGTCACTCTCACACCTACCTCCTCTTACACCTCTCTTTCCACAGGCTCTTGCAATATGAATTTGATTTAGGAAATTTGGTCCTGAAATTTACTTCCACAGCTGCACCAACCAACCTGTGACCACCTGGCTGTGCTGATAAGACTATGGAGAATAAATATGACTGTATGGAGAGTTTGGCTGTTTAATACTACTGCTCTCTTTATAGAAATGCCCTTCATAACCCGAGCACTGAAGTCATTATGCTCGTCTCCAGATCACTTAACAGAGCTCATCTCTTTTACAATGCTAAGAAGCACCACCTGCTAATTAAAGGTACAATACGGTCTCTTTAAATCCTTCTCACATTTAATATCACATGTATATTCATGTGCTTAAAGGATATATGCACTCTTGCATTTCTGCATATTTCTTCCCTTTAGATACTGCTTTTTGCCTGAGACTATGAACCTCTAATTGATGCCCTGCACTACATTCCCAAGTGCAAGGAAAGGATACACGCCTGTGCCCCGTGTTTGTGTGTACAGGGATGTCTCCAACACGGGAATGGATAGAGATCAGAGGCCCTTTTTGACCTACCTCAGAAGTAAATAATGTACCCATCAGCAGCTTGAGCCCACTTCAAGGGGCTGTAACTTCTTGTAGCTAAACACACCCGAGATTACACAAAGCTAAATGCTCGGTTCATCCCTGTCGTGGTCGGGGGGCAAGGCAGGAGCACACTGATTGCCCTGTGATCAGGGAAGGTGCACAGGGCTGTGCTGGGATCTGGGGCAGTGCTGGTTGTGTCTGTTATGTGTCTCTGTGAAATGTCGTTCTGGATTAACGGCTCATTAGGAGGAGTTCAAGATGGGAGGAAGTGAAAAGGCAGAGGAAAAACCTTATCAGTTGAAAATGGAGCATGCTAAGCTTATGAGCAGAATAATCTAATGCATTTTTCTGCAATAAAATGAAGATCTCTGCTCCGTGGTTCTAGAATTCCTGAACATAAGTATAAAGTTTTCTCTTTATTTTTATTCAATAAAGAAGACCCATTTGTTATATCAGCCTATATCCTTGTTTTCTTATTTGATGTGTTGAGATCCAGGAGCATTGTATGGTTTTGAAAAAGGCAGTTTAATTGGATTCAGAATTCATTTCAGAGAGACTCTAGACTGAGTCAGTATCTGTGGTTTTAACTAAAATAATATTTTGTTAGACTCTAATATGATGTTAATACCCATATGAGACAGGGTAATACCATTCAGTGTTCATCTTAATTAACTAACATTAACTATCATTAGACTTTTATATGGTACAATGCACATTACTCCATAACTTCAACACAGATCTCATACTGCTAGATTATAATGCATAATATCAATCATAGTTTTCTCCAAGCTTTCTTAGCACCTAGCTTTGATTTTAAAAGTTAAGGTCAGTGTTAAGTGTAACACTTCAGCTGAAAAAGTTAAAATCAATGTTAATTAACAATGTTAATTAAATGTTAATCAGTTAAATGAAAGCATTTTTCATCCACTTCCCTGATAAATTGTGGTCAGGTAATCTTGCATACATTGTTTCAGATGTCATATGAATGTGTCATCACCCTTGGGATGACTACTAGGGAAGTCCAAGACAACCATTCTTCCAAAGATAAAACAAATTGCTTATCTCGGTACAAAGGCAACTAAATTGCACTGGAAATCCAGACTGATGGATAGGAAATTAAAGGCACAGCAAGGCAATCCTGCCATTGCCAGTCTCAGTGGTGGCCACACTGCTACCCGAAATCTGAGGGTTTAGAAGAATTTTGAATGGCTGTGAGCCTTTGGCTCCTCACCCAGTCCTATGGCAGTGGAATCCCTGTGGCTGATTTTATCAGAGGCCAGAATTTCTGGAACAATCTTCATGTGCAGTGTTTGCCTCATGGGACAACAGCAGCGTGGGGTTAGTTTAGCAAAATAAAAAAAACTTAATTTTTTGTCACTGCAGATCTTGCCTTTGATACTGTAGAATTCAAAACTGCATGAGACAAGTACCAGCAGCTTGAAGTGAATGGGTTTGGGTAGCCCTGACTTATCCCAGTTTGAACATTTGAATCCCACCCTTTAGCAGGATGTTTTATGCCAGTTGTTATAAAATATTAGATGAATACTGGGGATACAGAACACTTGAACCATGTAACTGCCATATCATGAGTTTATCCCGTGGGCAGGCACAGTCTAATACACTTTCCTAAAACTCACAAAAGTTTTCATTCAAGTTCAAAAATTTTGTATATAGTACTGTAACTGGTGTATATATACAATATCTATGTCTCCCATGTGTATATATAAATATGCACTATTGTATATAACATATATGTATTACAGACTAGAAAATTTTAAGCAAGATACAGTTCTTCAAATGCCTTAAAGATATTGCTTACAATTAATTGGATTTGAAATTTATGCTCCAGCTGGATTTCAGTCAAACCCACAGTTCATTGCATGTTACTGAGATGGTTCTTTTGGCTGAGAACTAAGGATCTACCCTGTCATGTAGAAAATCTATTTAAAAAATAAAATAATAAAGCAGTGGCATAATTGACTGTAGATATCAGCATTTTGCATGCCAGTGAAAATCAATATTTAAAGTGTGGTTCCACTTTGAAAAAGGTCTGTATAAATATATTGTGTCCTCCCCATCAGATCTGTCTGGCTGTGTGCTCAGGGAGACAACTCCTGTTTCTGCTGACCAAGTATTATCACTTCCCTTCAATTAGTACTAAAATGAAAATGCAAATACAGAGAACTTAGCACTTTTACAAATGCCCCACGAGTGAGTCCACCAAAGTGGTTCAGTTTGACCTGATATGAACATGAACACCAAGTGAAACTTTGGCTTTGTCTCTTGCCTGCACTGGTCATTGGAAACGCCTGCAAATGGAAGAGGAGGCTTATGTTGTAGCTGTGAAGAGTTTTGTGCTGTCAGGTTTTTTTAGCAGAATCTACTGGCATGGACCCAAATCTCCCTACAAAGGGTATTTAGATGTCTACTGTTGCACAGGCATAGGTGCTTTGTGATAGAGCAGAATCTACAACACTGAGGTTGGGTTTATGGTTTTTAGATCCATCAGGATGGAGCTCAAGAGATGCCAGGGATTAGGCAGTTGATAGGAACTGTCATCTAAATCCCGCAATTTAGAGACAATTCAATTTGGACTACAAAGTGAGCTCTGCTCAGGAACCACAGCATTAAACGGAAACAGTCAAACCCTTCCTTTCAAGATGGGAAAAGACAAACATTAATTCCTTCCACTCCCTACCTTCCTCCCCCAAAATGGGGGCTAGATATAGTTAAAGTTCTGATATTTTCCCTGTTAGTGGCTAGAACCATGTCCTGAACATGAATCATCCTGCACAGGTGAATTCACTGTGCTATCAGAGCACATCCCACCTTTCAGCATAAATATTGCTTCAAAGTGTACAGGCTTCTTCCCTTCTGCTGCAGTGACCAATTTTTCATGGAGTACTTATTTGTTAAAGATTGGAATGATGGAAGGCAAGGAAGATTTGAACAGCAGAGTAGGCAGAAAACCAGGCTGTGTTAGTCAATTAACTCCAGCTTGAGCTTCACAAGAGTAAAAAAGCCCTCTCTAATCCCAGAAGCTCAGAAGGAGATACAGCATCAGCTCTGTAGTGAATTAAAGCTGAAGACAAGAGTTTTGGTGGACATGGCTATGACCATCATCTCCCTGCCTTGTACCTTTTCCCTCTGCCATTGTCTCAGATTTCATAGCTGGCTCCACAGGCCCGATGAGCAGAAGAAATATGACTTGTGGAAACCAGTATCTCCAGAAGGTGGACCCTGGACTGACAAACACTGTGAAATCTGACAACTTCAGGATATACTAAACATTGAGAGGCTTCATGTAGTCTGAATTTCAGTGCTTCTACTCTTACGCAATAGCTAGCTGGGATCTTAGAAAGTAAAGTGTCGGGCTAAGTGATGGAAGAGGCAGGTAAGAGTGTAAATCCTCGTTGAATTCCCTGTTTTGCAAGCTTAGGAAAAAAAAAAAAATCCATTTCTTATGTCCCATCTGCCTAGTGTCAAGAGAGAGATTGCTCCTTTCTCTCCCCAGATCTCTGCCTTGGGCACAGTGCCACCTTTCTCCATGGCTCTGAGAGGCAGGAGACATCTCTGTGCTCACCCTTCCCATTCCTAAGGGCTGAAGCAACCAGAGAGGCTCTTCCCGCAGCCGTGTGTCTAACAGGTACTGCAGGGAATAACCCCAGGGATGCTTTTCCTTGACACTGACTAAGAAAACTCTCCATATGAGTGTCCAGTTCCTAGCAGGCTGGAGAGTTTGTTCCATGCTGCTTCTGGTGAGTAAGATCATTCTGGGAATAGATCTTTGGCAGACTCCATCTAGGACAAAGACAGCAGCAGAGCCATGGCAGAAAAATGTGTCTGAAAACCTTAAATGTGTATGAGAAAATACCTGGAATGGTTTTATTACACCAGATGAATATGAGGACTTGGCTGAGCATTGTAGAAGAATGTAAGAGAGCTTTTATAACCCATGTAATTATTTCTAAGCAGCAGACACATGACTGAGCCTTAGGAGGTACAAAACAAGAGGTAAAAACTTATGCAACAGCTGCAGTGCTGCTGAAACCGAGTGACATCTCAGGAAATGCCAGAGCACTTCTGCCCTGGAAACTTCACAGTGATGGAGAGAGACTCCTGGCCAAGAAGAGCAGCAATGTTGATTGTAGGAGAGGTAAAGATCACCCACGCTGAAGGCCAGCATGACCTCAGGGCTCTGCACAAGTCAAACTTGTTTAAGCTTGGTTTGATAAGGAAGCCTTGTTTTTAGCAGCGTTATCTGTGTGATTGTTGTTCCACATGCACAGCCTTTCTATCACATTATTTCAGTGCTGTCTCCTGGTTGCATCCTGCCCAATACTGCATGAGTGCAAAAAAACCCAAAAAACCAAAAAAAACCCAACAACCCATCAAACCTTAAGCACACTGCTTTGGGCACAAACATGGGCTTTTTGTTGATATTTTAAGCTTCATTTGTAATGCTCTAACCCACTTTTCTTGGTTAGACATTCAGGCCTGAAGTGGATTTCATGAGACACACCAGAACTGGGCACAACCCCCTTGTCAATGCAAGGCATCTCCCCTGGTGAAGCAAGCAAAGCCATGGCATCGTGACCTGCCACCCTCCTCACTCACCTGGCTTAGGACACACATCCACCTGGGGACACTAGCACAAAACCTATTGCTCCATCCAAACTTTTGGGATGGTTTCTCATTCTCAGCTGCTGAGGGAGTAGAAATTGCGGCAGTAATTTACTTTAGGAAGAAAATAGGAGTGAGAACAAACAGGAGAAGTGTTTTTAAATAGGTTGGCTACCCAGACATCTGGAGCTGACAAGGCAGGGAACAGGCAAGGAACATCCTGGAGTTGAATTAAACATGTCTGTCAAGAGGCCATGTGGGATCATGAGGCTGGGAGATAGGAAGCCAAAGGAAGAGAAGACTTGGTTTTGAATCCTTGGGTTTTGATGTGCTTTTTTCCAGGACCCCCTTGGAACTTAGTAAGAGAGTATTTTGAAAATATAGCACGTCATGCTGCTGGTGTATTTGGGAGCTATTCGGTACTTTAACAGCTAAAGGAAAAAATAAAAGGAAAAGCTGTCCAAGATGAGATCTTGAGGAGAGGGAACAGGGAATCTGGCAGGTGGGATGAGGAGGGCTCACCACCTCACAGCCTTACTTCATTCCTCCAAAAACTTGTGGGACATGTGGGACAAGATAAGTCAAAATTGTCATTTCTTCCTCACTACATTGAAAAATATCCATCCTATCCTATACTGAAAGTTCTATTTTATTTTTTTTCCATCCAAGAGGACAGTGTAGTAACAAACTGCCGAGAAAAGAAACCGGTGAGTCACTGAAGAAATTTAGTTGAAATGATAACACTTTACAAAAATGAAAATTATTACATTTACTGTACATGAGAACAGTAAAAAGTCCTTTTTATTGCTCTTGGAGTTGAATAGGAAAAGACTGATATTTCCACACTGGCATATATGATTTGCTTGCCAGCAGTTTGTTTTTATCTTACATGCAAGTTGTTTTGACAAATTTCTTAGCAATTCAATACTTTTGTCAGAACCTCTGCGTGGCCATTGTGACTATGTAGGAGTCTAATTTTCTAGCCTTTTTAATTTTAATAATCCAATATCTTATTTCTCAAAGGAAGCTCTAAAGATTTCTTTCCAGCAGCATCTGGCAATTCTGCCTTGCAATACTAATAGTAATACTACTACTACTGATAATAACAACATGGAAAATACATGAAAAGTGTCTCTAATATCTTTTATGGCTGAGGATAAACAAAGAGAATTTTTTCCATTCATCTCTTCAATCAAACATACCTGAGTAGTATCCCTGTAGAAGACATCAAAGTTTAGTATGTTAAATATAGGATTTCCCAGCCCAGTCTCAGTGGAACATAAGAGGATGATGCATGGAGTAAAAAATTTAGTTACCTTATTTTTCATCTGTGGATTTGGTTGCTTTCCTAACTGTTTTTGCTATATGTGGAACTCACATTATAAAGAAGCCTGTTTTTCAGCTGCAATGAATAGGACTTTCTGCTGCTGACTGGGGCTTTTCAATCTAGCATCATAAAGACAGATGAATAACAGTAATTTTCTAATATGTTGGTCAGTGATCTGAAGATTCACTTATTCAAGGTTCCTTGGCTAAAATAAAATTACATCCAGAGGACCAGCACAGACTAGATGCAGTACTGACTCCTCCACATATATTCTTAGTTGAAATGAGTTAAGGGGAAAGATTTCCTTTCTATGGTTTTACCTGCTAATAAGCTTGGTAAGGCATAAGCAGGTCTTAAATGGGTTTTCAGCCTTATGTAGACAGTCTGGGTAGGTGAGAAATTTGCATTCTGTCTCAGACAGAAGCATGGATAAATGCAAACCAACTTGTCTTGGAAGGAGAGGGAAGCTCCTCTATAAGCTGCACAGAAATATATTCCTTTGATCAACATAAACTAAAAGTCCAAGCTGGTAAGTTCGTTAAAGCTGGGTTATGGAAAAGTCTAGCTCTGTAAAACAAATTAGTCCATCTCAACAGAACCTTTTTTCCTCATCTGTACCAAAATGGGGTCTTTCTTCTAATTTTCAGACATGACTTTCTAAATAGCCAAGTTCCCAGAGCAGAGGCTGGGGGACTTGTGCATGGGGGCTCACAGAGGTGAGAGAAGCTCCAAGTAGTACATGGAGAGTTCGTTTTGGGGATCTAACCTCTACGAAGAGGAACATTTTGAGAAGTGGAGTTCTTTTTGAGTAAATGCAGCCCTAAGAAAGGCCCATTGACTGAGATGCGCTACTCTGATGTGTTTAAGTTATGCTGCTGGACTTCAGAAAGAAGAGAAGCTAAGAAGGGTGGAGAGCTCTGATGCACAACATTAGTTAATCAAGGCCAAATATACATCTAACCTTCTTATCCTTAATTTGTTTTTCCTTTGCAAAATTTTAACAGCATTTTCTTTCTCGTAGAGATCTCCTGGACTTCAATTTTCTGGTGACAGAAACCAAGCACACAAATCAGCTTCACTGCACAGGAGAACCAGCTCTAGTGTGAGAGATACATTACAACATGCGAGAGAGGAGTGTTTGTTTTTGTAAGGTTTAAAATATTGTTTCTTTATTTTCCACCCTAACTCCGAGAACTTTGGCATCTGACTAATTTACCGTGCGTTTAAGGCTGGTAGCAATATTGGAAAAGAAATATGATAATCACATGCTGCCACAAAGCATTCTATACCTCGCTCTCTTTTCCAGCTCTAGTTTCACATGTGTTGGTTCAATGGAATATTCAATAGACATTTATAGGAAATAAATTGAGAGATGAATGTAAACCATATGGCATCTGGAGGTTTATTTGTAAAGCCCCTGCATCAAAGCTTTCTCCAGATCACACCATATTAGCTATGTTTTTCCAGTCCAGCAGAATCAGGAAGGTAACCACAGACTTCCTTGATGGAAAACACATGAAAAACAGAGCAAATCTTAATATGTAGCTAGAGCAACCGTTCAAGTAGCATCATTTGGAATAATTTTATTACTAATATGTAAGGAGCATTTTGTGATGAGTTTCAACCCAGAAACCAAATGAAAGTTAATTTCCTAAGCTTCCTGACCAATAATTTGTAGAACTCCGAGACCATTAAAATGTATCAAACCAGACATAATTAGTGTTTGTACTTTTAAAGTACATAGGAAAATTACAAACTTTCTTGAAAAGCGGCACTCAAATTATAGAAAGTGACTCATTCCACACAAAACATTTCATACCCAATCATATCTTCCTAAATAATAATAATAAAAAAAATTGATTTAGGCTGAGTGAGAAGTTACTTTCAATCTTATTTATTTTTCTAGGAAAAAAATAAGCTGCTCTCAATCTGAAATTCTTACTGTTTGCTGGAGTTTGGCAACAGCCAACAGTGCATCTGAAGTCAAATTAAATTGTATTCTCATACAGTATGTTACATAAATCATTAGGAAATGTCAGGAGCTCATATATAGTTGTGTTTTGAGGTTTTTTTAAAGTTTCCACTTACTTTCCAAAATAGTTATAATTTTTCAATGTCAACCCCTTTTCAAGCCACTTAGACCAACTCTAATGATTTGTGTGTTAAATTTGCTCGTCACATGAATATTTTTTAATAACCCATTTAATATTTAATATGCTGCACATATTTGCTGGACCAATAAGTTACAAGGTACAATGCCAGCTCCACGCTTGTACTCCCAGCAGAGAGAGTATTTACCTCGTGCATCAGAGATTCATGCTCAGGAAGTGAAAATTTTGGGGTGGTTGATTTACTTTTCCTTAAGAAGCCTCGTTCAAGGAGCATTTTTGCCAAGGGTGAGACAAAGGATTAGGGCCTGTTTCAATACTTAACTTCTGGTAGACACTTAAGTCTCCTTGCCTTTAATATCAAGCATGTGCTTAAAGACAGACATAAAATGCACTAGCATCTGTAGGAATCTTTCCACTGACTTTAATGGGCTTTGGATTGCACCCTGATATCTCTGCTCAAAATAGCTGTTATTACAGTAATAAATGATTTGTAAAGCCATTCTTCTGAATAGGTACATTTATACTAAGAAATCATAATGACTTCTTTAAAAACTCTTACACTGCAAATTGATACATTTGGAATAATTGCTCTCCTCTTCATTAGGGTTTCACACTTCTGTAGCACTTTCCAGACCAATAGTTTGAAATCTCATTATGGATTTATATAAGTATTTCTACTCCCATTTTACAGATGGGCTAAAGGAGGTGGAGACAATGGACCTCATCCAGAGAAGGAAGCTTCCCATTCACCCAGGTAGGTGCTGGACTGCAGGGTCCAGCCTTCCCAAAAATACATAGGCACCTATTTCACATCAAAACCTGTGGAGTTAAATATCTAAAAATGCCTAAAAATACTAGCCAAAAATGCCTCATGCTCCACCAAAGCACAAGATGTGAGGGAAGGGTTTTATTCACAAATCCTACTCTCCAATGATCTATCAACAAAGTACTTCTTCTATAATATTCTAGCAATTTGGGCACAGGGAAGTGAGAACATTATTTTAAGATCCTAGTTAAAACCATGAATGAATCAATGAGCAGCATCCAGATTCCAATTGGAAATGTTCCCTAGACCAGGGTGGAGGGAAGGCCAAGGACATATGTTTGATAAGACACCTTTAGGAAAGTGCAGTGGCATAAAAGTCCCATGGCACTATAGAATTGGCTACTTTCCAGGTAATTTTTTGACAGAGAGAATTTCTGCTTGGAGAAAAATGGCAATTTATAACATTGAACTGAAAATGTTAGACTTCCTACATAGGTATTTTAATTCTTGCTAAGCAGCCAGAATCCCGAATAAGCAGCAATGAAGTCAGAAATGAATAAACCTTTGTGAAATCCAGCCTTGGCTGTTTGAATTTCAAATACCTTCAGAGTTCAGGTAATGTGTGGATTGAGAATTTTAGCTTGAGTCCATCTTTAGTTAAAACTCCCTTCTCCTCATCAATCTCATTCATTCATCAACATCCAGGTTAGCCTTTAAACATATGGCAGTCAATGAATGCCACTCACAAACCTTAGAAAATAAGTATGCAAGCAACATCAGTTTAAAAATATGCAGCTAACTGCTGGAAGCTATTAAAACCCAAATAAACAAAAGAGATTATACTTCAAAGAAATGTCAACAGTTTTTCCTCTCCTAGAACAGAGCAGTTTTCTTTGCTTCTATCCCCAGCCACATCTGGAAAGTGCTTACTGCTTTACATATCTCCAACGATAAAATTAGTTTATTGATTTTTCAGAATTTCCTGATAGATTTATGCAATTTCCAAAACAAAGGTAAACTCACGTCCCAGTTAAAAAAAAAACAAAACTGGTGGTGACTACAAAGAATTCACAAAATCACAAAACATAGAGTTATGCAAGGGAACAAATCCAGTCACTTGCTAAATAATGCTGTACCTCTGTGACTACTATTAGAGAGCAAGAAATTGAAATTTTAATTATTTCCTTCTATATAAATGAAAAAAAAATCTTAAGGCCAATTATGGCTGATGCAAAGTTGAAATGAACCTTCATTTCCAAATAAATAGAAAGATTTTAAAATGAAATCTGCATATTTCATGGAAAGAATTAAAAAGAAAAAGGAATAATAAATCATGAATACAGATTCAAAGAGCTATACAAAAATTAGATCTATTATAATTTCTGCAGCTCTGTGTAACTGAAAATTTAGACTCTAATTTCCACGACAGCAAGTTGTGTCATTTTAGGCAGTCCAAATGTTGGATTTTTAATTTGCTTGAAATTCCACATTTGTAGCAGCCAAAACCTTCAAAGACTGTTAATTTGATTTTGGTTTACAATTAACTAAGCAGTAGCAACTTAGCCTATACAGAAGACTGCCAAGAAAAATGATATCTTTGGTAAATTACCAAGGATCAAAATGTGGACAACAGATTTCTCCCCTCCTACCCCTCCACCCCCCTGACTATTTTTAGCTAACAATGATAGTTTTGATAGAGTAAAAAAGTATTTCATAGATAATATAATGACAAGGTGCAAATTTTGCCAAACAGTCCAGAATTTCAGAAGTAGTGATACATGTATAAAGGAGACAGAAAAAAGACCAAAACCAAAAACAAAACCACCAAAAAACCCAAAACTCCAAACAATTTGAGTATTAAATGTACAGTAAGTGCTCTGTAGTCAAATAAAAAGAAAATAAACTCTAAGAAGACTGCTGCAGAATGGGAAAAAGCAGGTCTAGTTTGTTTATTTATAAATTGGTAACAAGTAGATTCTTTCGCACTAACTAAACCAGACAGTAATTATAAACACAGATTGGTTAAATTCCCTGCACCCTATCAAAGGAAATGAGCTCCTCTCTTTTCCAAACATTGTCATTTGTTTATTGAGCCTCTTTTGGGCTTGATTTCATTAAAAACTATGTAAAGTCCACATCTGCAACCCCCAAAACAATGTTAACCTTGTTAAACTGATCCAGAGTCCTCATTACAAAAAAATTTGCAGGCAACAGAACCAAGCATTTTAAAAGGGAGCTCTTGGTATACAGAGCAAAGAATTTGGATTATTTTTGTTCCATTACAGAAAACTTATATTGCTATGCAATAGAACAGGAAGCAAACAGTAACCGCCTCAGTAGTTCTGGATAATTAGTTACCTAAATTCTCTGAGGTGAACAAAATGTACTGAGATGGCAGAACATTACTGCTTGTGTGCTGAAACAACAGAGTAATCTCGGTTGAAATGAAAATCACAAATACAGGAGGAAAAAGTCATGTTTAAAATCATTAGTCTTTATCAGTAAAGTACAACTGAGTTGCCTATTAGAGTAACAGTTTTATTAAAAAGGGGATGATACTGCTTATATTAGCTAGCCTCAGATATCAGATTTCAACAAACTTTAGCGCTGTAGACGCTATTAAAACATCATTATTAGAGTTGCCATGCTTGAATGATTTAAACTAAAGTGAATTTCACGTATTTGTTGGAAGACAGGAATAATAAATACTAGAGCTCAAGCTGGTAAGAACTGACCTAGACTTTGCAAACAAAAAAGTTAAGAAATTTTGTCCCAAGCATTGCTTAGGAGTGGGGTCAGTGAAATTCCTGTGACTGCTGGTGGTGGAATCCTGCTGGAAAAGCTGAAATGGGACTGAGGAGGTTCGGGATCCTCTAAGGGCTGATGCCATCCAATTCCCGTGTATGTGCATGAAGAGGTGCTGTTACACTGTGGGGATTACCCCTTTTAGGGCACATCCCTCAGCCCCCATGGACGTTGTGCCATGGTTGGGGTGTCCTAAGGTGTGCCTGTGATTAAGGCTTGTTCCCATGACTTAAGAGAAAAATGCACACCAGGGCAGCGGGATCAAAGACGGAGTAATGGGCATCACCGAATGCTCCTGCACCAATTATCCTGACAAACTGCAGATGTCTTCAGAGAACACGTTGTATTTATTTACTGATTCACAGCAGCACTGAGCAATTTGCTATCACACAGCCACCTCCTCTGGTCAGGTAATGCTGGGTATCTCCCACCTATGGTGAAGGCAAATCAAGGAAAAACAAACGGGTTCCCAAAAGGCAAATTCTGTTTCCATCACTGTTACTGCCCTCCTAATGTTCCTGGGATTGGCTCTTTGATAGTGTATCCATACAAAATTTTCATATGCAATCTACCTAAAAATCTGATTTAAGTAAGAGTAGGTTTGCTCTTACTCGAGTTCTCAAATATGGCAAGTACTTTGATAAAAAGAAGATAGTACTTGTTACTTTTTGCACTCTGCCACTATTTAATGATACTGAATAAAAATGGGTTTGATTTTTCAATATTATAATCAGAATAAAAATTGAAATATATTTGAAGATTATGCCTAAAATAAAATAAAGAAGGACCATTAAGAAGAGGGGAGCATATTAGCATTAATTTTGATTTCTCTTGGTATATTATTCCCCCTGAGCCCTTATGTATAACTTTAAGTTTGACCCCATACTGAGATTTCCAGCTCTGCTTGTCATAGGGAATTTGGGGCAATTAATGTCTTGAAAGACTGTGCTTTTAGAATAATCAGGTCAGGAACTTTGTCTTTCTAAATACTCTGCTATTTCTCAGGAATATCTGTGGATTCTTGAAATAATAAGTTACAGTAACACTGGGCCAGATCCTCAGCTGGTGCAAAGTTGGCTTTTCTTCATTAACTTCAAAGGGACTATGCTGATTTACACCAGCTGAGGGAAGATGTGGCCCACAGTGTCCAGGTGGATTTAAATCATACACATGAGAAATACCTCAGTACATCCAGGTCTGTACTGAGGTTGAACATAAAAGGCCCGAGTAGCGGGAAATCCATCCCTTTTTATTTTTAAATGCTCAAATGTTTACCAGCTGACCTTCCCCTTTACTGCAGATCTGGGAATCAAGGTGCATACAATAAAGTTCAAACCAATCAACTGCTTTCAGCTGTTCTTGTGCAATGAATTTTTAAACATTTGATCATTAAGACCAATCTATATGCAGGTCAGTTTTCTGAACAGGATGGGAACAGTTTGGGAGCAGATGCCAGGGCACTGACTCATGAAGAGGGACTGTTAAAATAACACAGAGAGCACATTTATCTTGGGCCACCCATCAGGTGAACGTACCAAGACCATCTCTTTGCTGGATGGATGTACAGATCAAGACAGTTAATCTCTAGCAGAGCACCTTTATTAATTGAATGGCAGCACACTGGCAGGGGAGGACTCACCAGCCTTGAAGTGGTTATCCTATCACAAAGCAACTTCTCTGCAGGTTTTGGTCCTTCTCCAATTGGTAAATTCTCTCAAAATAGCACTCCATGCTGCTCTTTACTTGTTTATTCACAAAACTGCCTTGCAAATGCTCATAAATGTGTGGAAAAATTCAGTTGTGACTGTGTGATATGTTCACTTCCAACACCTACCACTCTTAATTCAAAGAATTTGTGGTGGACAGCAGCCTTGGGCTGTTGATCCCTATCTCCAAGTCACTGCGGTTTTATCAGTGGGTCACTGGCTATATCCAAAGGTAACAAGACTTAGGCAAACCATAGAAAGATAGAATGCTGATAGAATGCTTTGGATTGAAAAATCTTCTCATTCCAACCCCCTTCCAGAGCAGGGAAACCTCTCCTGAGACCAGGTTGCTCAAAGGCCCATCAAACCTGACCTCAAGGCTCACACAGTCATGAGCAACCCAAGGTTATAAAAGAGCAGGGGACTCTCACAAGTCCATTTAGAGATAATTAAGCCTGGATGGTCTTCAGATGGTTAAGTTAAGAGTGGTGTTGAATGGAGGCACAATTTAAGTCTTTTATTTCCTTGAGATGAATATTTATTGTATCTAGTCTTTATTTAACGCCCCGTAGCTTTGAAGCTAAGGGAGAAAGCAGGTCAATCCTTGCAGGAATAACTGGGTGTTCCATTTTTGTTTTTTGTATCTGTTGAGGAGATGATAACTGAAGCTTGCCTGATTTTATCAACTGTTTTAGAAGAGGCTTTCAAAGTCAGAGCTGCTGTTCTGAAAACCTGTTTCTACCCTTTGTACAGTAATGTTTTGCAATTTGCCTAATCTATGTATTCATTGATTTGATTTCATTTTTTTCCAGTTCAGTGTTCATGACTGCCACATACATGGTTGCTTTTGTGCAGATGTCTTTACCCAGAAAGAGTGTTGCATGTAGACAAAACCACCTAAACACCATCCAGCTAAGCTGCTACCTTGGTGCCTCTGGAAACACCAACCAAACCATCAGAAGGGTCCAGCTGAAACGTTGGATTTGAGAATGACATTTAGCAGTCGCAAATATTTCTTTTCAGCATTCTCCCAGCTGCTGAACCATACAGTTGCTTCAGTCCAGGCATGTAGGCAATTAACTACCCAAAAATTCCCCCAAACATCTCCTGATTGTGCTTAGTGCTAAACCCAAGCCTTTGGAAAATGTCAGCACTGGACTTGAACTACTTGGAGAATTTTAACAAAAAATTTTGGATAGCATTTTCAGGAGCTGAAATCTGCCAAGGTTTTTGTATCCAGACACCGTGACATGCTGGTAGCCAAACTAGAGAATATTTGCTTAACTCAAATGATAACATTTGGGTCAAGGTCAAAGACTCAGTTGAACAATATGACTTATTACTGCAGGCTTACCCCAAACCATACTGCATGGAGCAATGAGGAATAGGAAACAGAAAACTGAAGGGGCAGGTCTCGTTCTCACTCTTGCCAAACACATCACCTTGGCAAGTCACCCAACTTGTCTGTGCCTCAGTTACACTGTCTGAAACACTGAGATAATAGCAAGAGTCAACTTTGAAAAAAAAAAAAGTGAGAGATCCTCAAACAAAAGCAGCGATAAGTGTGAAATATTCATTATAATATTAAAGAACAGATGGCCAAAGCAGAGATCCAGTTAAAAGGACTGCACAGAGTTATAAGAAAGCTCTTGGTGTGACGTATGCGCTTTACGATGTGCATTCCCTCAGACAATGCATGATGAGTCTGCTGCAGCAGTTTATGTTCTGGATTAGAGCATACACATAAATAAAGCTACGTTTTTATGTGATCCCAACAAATAAATGGGAAGCACGGACAGGAATGTCTAGCTGATGGAAAAATGAGACACCACAAACAAACCACAGCTTGATGATAAAAAAAAAGAAGTCTAAGATTTATATGGCACAGCTGGCTATGTGTAGTGCTTTTGTAAGCCTACAGCATCTGGTCACTTGTTTTAAATGTCTGAATAGATAGAGGCCTGAACCTTGCACAACTGTGGAAAAAAGAGGCAGTGTCTCATGGTAAACCACACAGCCATGCATTGCACAACCCACCAGTGCATGAGGAGGTCTCCTGCACCACAGAGAAGGACTGTCAGCTGCATGTCTGTCCTGCAGTCAGGGCATCACAGACATCCACACACCTATGTCTTTCAAAGGTGTGCTGAAACTGGAGCATGTCTTCTGGAAGGACATCTGAGCTCAAATGTAGGTGACAACAATTTTACCATCTCATTTCTGTGAGCTCCACTGAATTAAGGTTATGCTAACATACATCACTGGAGAATCTGGCCCATTGTCCTTCAGCAGCTATAAGAAACCACCCCCAAACACCCCAGATGTCCTTTTATGAACATAGATGGTGCTTTTTCATCAGTAAAAACAGAGTGAAAATATAAATGCTGTTGCAGAGAGAGGAGGAAATGGACCCTCCTCATGTTTTCCTTGCACAGTATTCAAGCCTTCCATTTTTATCAGATTATACTTTTACCTGAACTTTCAAGAGATATTGCACAACAAGCTGTGGGAGAAACATAGTCCCAGCTGTGGTGTGAGTCACTCCACAGAAGGAGGGAGTAGAGCGTTTAGGGCTGCAGAGCAGCACCACAGCAGCAGTAGGGTTGGCCAAAGGGTGCTGAGAAGGGAGAGAGGAAGGTACATTTTACATCTGTGTATGGAAAAAAATCAATGGAAAGTCAAGAGGTTGAACGAAAAGAATAATAAAAAAAGTGTAGCAGAAACACACTGAAGACAGCTAGATAAATCCCAAATCTGTGCAAATTGTAGCAGTCAATGGAAGAAGTTTCTAAGACTTAAAATATTTCCACAGCTTTTAAACCTGCCATGCTCTCACTGGAAAGGTAAGTTGTGGTAGACCCAACCTCCTATTTTTCAAAAGTCTCACAAAAATGCAAAGGTTTGTGCTCCCTCTGTTGGCTTTAGGAAAGAGATTTGGGTTGGTTTTGTTTTCCCCACAAATATCATCCCTCATTTTGTTCTGACATCAGTGAAAGGACAAAAACGCATTTGTGTGATGAGATGTTATTTACACTGAAGTTTCTCTTGTTTAAACAAGAAAATGGACGTGCTAATTTCAGCTCCATCCCAAATGCAAAGAAAATGAATAAACATTTCATAAACCAACTGCCAAACTGGAGGAAGATTAAAGTATTTCAGTACTGCAGAAGGAAATACTGCAACCAAAAGAAAGATAACACTGCACACACAAAGTTATGTCTCATACAAGTGGGTTGGTATCTACAACACTGTTCAAGAGTTTGCTGAATCCTCCATGCTTGAAAATGTGCCTTGCTCATAGTATTTTCCACTGCACCTACTTTTATTTTAGCATTGAAAAACAAAATTTAAAATTGGGTAAGATGGAAAAGCCCTATTGCAAAACAGAACTAGATGAGTGTGAATGTAAGATGATATGGAGGACGAATAAGGAAAAAAGTGTGACAGAAGGATGGATCAAATTATTGCAATTTTTTTTTCCTCTGGTGTTAATTATTTACAATGTATGTTTCTTATCTACAATCTGTTTTTCACTGCATCTTTATTCAGCACAAGGGAGCCCTGATCTTGGTGGGTTTTTAGCTGCTACTGCAACACATATACTAAAATATTATATTAAAGACACTTGTTCAATTATTAATTTTTAGGAATAGAATATGAACTCATTATCTGCATAATATGAAATGGTTTTGGTTTAAATAACACTAATGAGTTAAATGCTTGTTGGAATTAAATGGCAACACTTTGGCCTGAGAGGAGGCTGAATCCAAGGTGTCTGTGCCTAACTCATGACCTTACCCAAAACTCCCAATTTAAATGAAGGAAAATGGATTGTTGAGGCACTGCTGCATGTCAGATGTACCATTGATAGTCTTGAAAGTAGAAGGTGGCTTTTCAGCATCCATCCACAACCACAGACTAAGGCATAGCATTAAGGCTAAAAACCACCAGGCTGTGTAACTACTATATAACACAGCAGTGGAAAGGGTGGCCAGCCGACCCTCAGCTCTGAGTATTTGACAGCAGCACCAGTTCAGCATCCCCTGTTTGAACTGCTGGCTCCCCATCCATCCTCTCCCTGCCTGGCTGAACTAGTTTGTCACTGGCTCCCAGCCCAAGGCTTATGACACTGCAATTAAATCAGGGTGGCATGTGGAATCTGTGGGTATTTTAGCCATTTTGCCAAAGCTAGAAAAATCCTGACTGAACTGGAGCAGGAAAACAATTTGCTGAAATATCACCTGGAGCAGGAAGTTATTAGATGCTTGAGTGACTTCTAGAACAGAAAACTATGTATGAATATGTACACGAGGCATAACAGATGTTGTCTTGACCTCTGCACACTGGAATCTTATAGCTGTTCTGTTTACTCTCTGCTGTCCATAATGCATCTTTAAGCCAGGTGCTGCCACTTATCAGGTATCTACATCTCTTGTTTAAACAAATGTTAACTGAACTTGACAGCAAAGGGGACCCCTGCAGCAAAATCGGCAGAAGACAGCTTTAAAGCTACCTTCAGTTCTCACTCCTGAAATAACTGGAGTTTTGTGTGACTAGGTAAGGAGTGAGGGTAGAAAGTTAAACTTTTGACCCCATCTCCATGGGGTTTCATACACTGTCTGGCTAACTCTTCTCTGGCAGGGTGCAAGGCTCAGCTTTGCAGGCAGGAGGAGAGCTGCTCTTCAAGAGCTGGCAGGAGCTGTGGCACAGGCGCAGTCCCCTGCTCATCACCCTCTCCTGGATTCTTTGAATCAGCACACGTCTTCTAGGGCTATCACTGTAACTCCTGCTTACATCATAAAATGTGCCTTGCCCCGTGACTGCCTCCACCTTCTTCCCCCGTGGCCACGTCCTTGGCTCCATTGGAAAGAGCTGCAAGAAAGCTCTCTTGGCCGTGCAGTGAGTCTGAGAACTGAACTCTGAGTCTTCCCTTCCCCATTCTTCCAGCAGGGTGGCTCTTTTGGGTTATTATTTGGGGTTTTTATCAGTGACAGCTCACATAAAAGCTTTAGGGCACGACAAGGCCACAGTGCTCTGGAACCTGGTCTTACATGACATCCATGGCAGCAGAGCATCTCCATCATGGTCTGCAGGTTTCTGCAGTCCTTGTACTCCCTTGGGAAATCACACAGACACCAACAACAGGTGTGAAACTAAACTCTGTCACCTCTCTGTTCAGGGCAGCCCTATAACTGTTCAGCCACGAGGCAAAGACAACAGGCACTTCAAGAAGGTATTGCAGGAAGTTTCTAAGCCTTTCTCCTTCCCTCTCTCCTCCCAGCTCCTGGTGCACACAGATGAGATAAAGAGTCTACAGACTCCCACAAGGGCCTGCAAGGAAGCTGAAGCTGAGGAGACACCACCACTGCAAGATCAGTTTAAGGGGTTTGCCATTAGCAGAGAGCCAGGCAACATGGTCATGACTTCATACACATTTCATCATGATGGATGTGATGAAAAGTGCCCTTGTTTCAGAGCTGCATTACAGATTTTTGGTGCCTGGTGGAGAACATTTTAGAGGATTTTGGCACAGCTATTTCACCATCCAAATGCTGCTGAGGAGATGAAGACTCTTCTCCTATAAATAAATACTCCTCCTATCAAAACTAACTTTGAATTGCAACTTGTCTTCTGATTGATTGGTTCAGTTTTTCTGAAGTGTCTGTCATTTACTCCTCAAAACTGCTTCAGGAATTCAGAGACAACTCAGCACGCATTACATGATCAACCTATCAATATTTTAATTAAAACTGGGTTAAGGCAATAGCATAGGCACTGGTACCACTGACAACTTTGAGAGAACGTGCTGAAACTCTGTCAGGATCCTGCAATTCATTTGTTTATGAAGAGTCTAGGAAATCCTAAAAGCTGGAAGGGGAAGAGTTGGGTTCAGCATTTGAGATAACTCCCTGGAGTTGGTTTCAGAGAACCAAAACAAGTGTTTGTGTAGAACCAAGGGAAGACACTTTGCTTAACTTTACAAAATGGGGAATGATGTTGGTTTTGTTCTTCTGATAAAAGAATAGATCTATCTAGTAAAAATCATGTAGCTATCCAAAAAAACATCTTGGATATCAGAAATGGATGTGGGATGAAATTTATGTGCTTTTCTCCAGACTGAGAGCACTGATTGTTCACAGCTAGAGCTCAGTGCCCCAGGTCTGTCTTTTACAGCTTCAGTGAGATGTATCTGCAAGCGATTCCAAGTGCAAAGCTAAAAGTCACTTAAAAATTCAAACATTTTGCTCCTGCAGAGGCTTGGGGTGGGGCTATGCTGAAATAATCACCTGGAGAAAAACATTCAATTGAACTATAGTTTTCTGTATTGCACCCTTCCCTCACAGCCAGTCTGTTACCTCCCATTACTTCATTAGAAGCCAGAGAGAGAAGAAAGATCAGGCTACTCCACTATCACACAGAAGACAATATCTAGAACTGCTTCATTCCCAAGATTCCTTCCCTAATGCCTTGCAGAAAGAAGGTCTGGTACAATGAGAATTTGGAACTTCTGTCATGTAACACAGATGCATACAAAGGAAAATCACATTCAGAGTACGATACCTGGTCTCAGATGGTGGAGGTGGACTCAGCACATTGTCCAAAACATACCACATTACTGCTGAATGTTCTGGATATGCCATATTTGTATATAAGAGTACACATATTTTTTCTATCTTAATGATCTCCACTTTGCTTTTCTGCCACTAATATACGTTGGGGATTTCTACTGATGCATGCTTACAGATATGTTATACTGTTATACACTGAGGCAAACATTCCTGTGTTGGCAGGGCCACCCAAGTCTATTCTTGAAGCATAAGACACAGAGTTAATCGGCGGGGGGTGGTGGTGGAGAATCTCTTTTAATGGTATTGAGAGGACTGTAGTTTTGCTAAAATGTTCAACTTTTCTCCCAATACATTTGTTATGTAGTGTGCTGTAATTGTGTCTGGTATTGGAGCTTCAAAGTAATCCCATCTTCTGAGACAACAAATTTCTTTTTACAAATGCTATATGTTGTTCAAAAAATTCTTAGGCTGTACAGAATTAGCAGTTATGTCTGCAGGATAGCAAATCTAATTTCAGCTTTAAAACCGTGGCTTCAAAGAGGAATAAATCAGCCAAACTCTGAATAAGACCAATCACAGAAACAGGTAGAACATCTTTTCCATTGAAACCCACAAATGGATGTTAGAGAGAGCAGAGAAGGGCTATGTTAAATGTACAGAGCTACCTAACTATCAGAGGTTTGAAATTCCCTGATGAAATAGAGTCTCATTGAGTTCTCTCTGTCACTCTGTCCATTGAACTCTGGTTGAGAAGGAAGGGGGTCAAATGAGAGTTTACTGACCCTCTGGGAACCAGCTCAGACACCAGCTCAGACTGTGAGCAATGGCTTGTGTGATCATCAAAGAGAACAAGGAAGCCTGTAGTGGAAAATAGAGTGAGTAATGCCTGATACAGAGGCCATTTCTAGGCCAGAAAGGCCAAAATGTTGGGCAGACTAGCCTGTTTTTGAGGATGCACAGACTTCAGCCATGAGAATCTCATTCCTCATGTGACAAACTCCCCAGTCAGCAGAACTACAGACTGCCAGAAAAAAAGCATCTCTAACACTCAGGAGGTTTTTAGAACAGGACAGCTTGTTCCTGCTGCAAAAGTGGGAACACTAAATGAGCTCAATAATTTCAGTCTCTAAACCTGTCGTTACCTGCCCTGCTGCTGATAGTGCTGTTATCTTGTTACTTCTGCATGCGTGCTTCCTTCCAGGATTTTAGTGCTATAGCTCTGAAAGGATATCTGGTTTGCTTGAACATCACAAGACTAAAAAGATAAACTGAAACAAAACCCACACCTATAATGAGATGAGAAGAGCCATACATTTCAATGAATGGAGGCCGTACACTCCACGTAGACCTGAGTTTAGTTACAAAAGAGTGAAGAGCAGCACTAGATCCACTGAAAGTGTATAATTTACCAACCATTGAGGCTTTGTTAATATTCCCCTTTTACAGATTTTTTTTTTTGCACTGTCTGATTAGCTAATTAAAGTTGTAGGCTGTTTCCTTTCAATCAGAACTGTAAGCATGTACCAGCTGCCAAACATCATGATGTGCAGAAAAGCAGGTGAGCTCGGGGAGATGGAGGGGTGCAGGAGAGCCCAGCCCTACCAAATTACCCCACTCTCAATAGGATAACACATCTGGTTTGGACATTAATCCTGTCCTGGCACGAGGTTCCATGGAAAAGGGGTACAACACTGGGTGCCACAGTCAGAAAATCAAATATACCACTGGAAAATTTGCACCAGCTTCACACAAGCCTGATTGGGTTAGATGAGAGGGACAGCTCCTAGATTAGCATCCCTTGGAGCAAACTCATCTCCAAAGAGCTCTTGTTGGATGTGCTGGCACATGAGCACAGCTTCTTCTACCCTGAAAATCCTTCCTGACATCTTCACCTGGAGCTGTTCACAGCATTCACCACTGAAAAGCAGGTTTTCATTGTTAGCAAGAAACTGTCAGTAAAGAACTGATTGACAACCTCTCATAGAGCAAAACCAGCCCCCAAATAGGTACAGTTTCCTGTGGTTGTGCAGCACTGTCTTCTGCTTAAGAGAAGAAAAAAAATATTTGGGGCTCTTGGGAATCAACTGGATCATTGCTTCTTTTGTTGTACTGCTAAGCAAATAACCTGAGCATGTCCTGAAAAAGGTGAGACAAATCTGAAAGCTGTTTAGAAAGTACTAGATCAAGATGTAAATGTACTTGATACATTTACAGGTACTTAGTTTAAGATTTAAATGGAAGATGGGCTTTCAAATTCCATGTTCTGGGCTGGGAAATTTTGTGTTGCAATTCTAAAGAAGGTTTATAGGTAAACCTTCTCCAAATCTATAACAGCACCTCCAAGATGCACTTGGCTGACTTAAGGACTGCAAATGGGGCACAGTCTGTAACAGGGATGGCTGAGGTAAAAGATTCCCAGTCCTCTTCCAAAATCCCTGGAAATTACTGTTTAAATAGAATTCTGCTGAGTTACCAATTGAAAAAAAAAACACCCCAAACAAACACAAAACCAAGCTGGATTGAAAAAGGCAGCGTGGTATGAAACAGGGAAATTCTTGATCTACTGGTAAGGTGACCAAAGTACAAGACAACAGGGAGGAATTGATCACAGCAAGGCAATCTAGGACTTCTAAATTTAAGGATAAGCTGCAAAAGGCTCCGCAGAGGTACAGAAAAACCTTTAAATATTTAACTATATTGTTTTAAATGCAGATTGGGCTACATTTTCTTGGCATTGTGGATTTTTTTCCATTTCAAGGCTAGCAAACCTCCTGGAATCCTACCAATAGCCAGGAAAGATTTAAAAATTCAAGTAACTGTGGTAAGAATGTGCATAGATGATAAATAGGAAGAAAACATTTGGACTATCTTACCATTCATCCTAGTGTTCACAAATTTCTTTATCTAAAATTATGGCAACTGGAATAGACCTAAGTTGACATTAAAATATTTAACCAAGAGTTCAAACACACGTATTTTACACAGTGGTAGTTATATTTCTTTTGCCCAATGGAGTTAACAATGATAGTCTGCTTACAACCAGAGGGATCCAAAAAGAAATAATGCCAACACGTTCAGCATATTTCTAAAATATTTTTTCCGCTAAAATGTGCGTCATTCCAAAAACATGTCTGAGTGGTTATATTTTGGGTGAGGAACAAAATCAAGAAAAAGTGTCAAATACATCTTTATACTACAATATTTCACAGTCTATTATATAAGATGGTTATTTACACAAACAGAAGCTTAATGTATGCAAAAATCAAGGGGGAAAAACCTTATATTTAGGATTAGCTGGAGCAAACCAGCAATGCTACAGGTAAACTGGATGAGTAGTTTAGGTCAAACTGGGTCACAGCAGTGGCTAAATTCTGAGCTGGCATCACACCAGTGTAAAACGTCTCCTTCCTTTACAAAGGCTTCCACATTCATTGGACAGATGCGTAATTTTGTTCATTTGTTCTGTTCATCACGTCTGATTTTTAACTCAGGTGACACAACCACCCCTGCAGGTCCATGCCTTGATTACATCCATCAAACCACAACACTATTTGCTGTTCTCAGGTGGAACAGGATCTGTGCATCCCACAGGGATCAATTCACCCTCCCTGCTTCTCCTGAAGTTTGGCAAGACTGTGATGGGGCTGTATGTGTGCCAGACCCTGTAGATCCCTGGGCTTCACCTTCAGGGAGTGACTCTTTGGAGATCCACATCTACCTGTCATTGTGCTCAAGGGCCCAACTTCACCCTCTGCCCTGGGAAGGGCTCTGCTACCAGAAGTTTCTGTGGCTGGAAATTAATTTAGCTCAATAGGTAACATATGACTGCAGGAATTTTGGCAAGAGAATTAGGAGTTAAAGTAAGAGAGAGCACAAGGAGAAGGTTACGAGGGGTAGTCCAAAGTGATGCTAAAGGCTTTACATGGCTGTGAATAAAAAGGAACTTGTAAACAGTGGTTTTGATAGTCTTTTCTGAGGCTGATAAGTGACATTTCCTCTACTTCAACTTACTGCAATAATAACACAGATCTGCTATGTTACATTTTTCTAGAAATCTTGCAGGACACTGAGAACTGACTATAACCTATTCATCCTTTCTGCATGCACAAGAGTGTGTTCTTGGACTTTTAAAAGTTTTCCATTTGGGGGAGTAGAAATGTCTCCTCTAAGACCCAATTAATCATTGCACGCTGTGAGGCACCTCTAATGTACAGATTTAACGAGACAAGCCTTCCTGGTTTAGTTTTTTCCACCTTTGAATAAGTACTCCTTGACACATAAAAATCAAATGTAAACAGCGCTAGGACCAAAACCCGTGTTCTTGGAACCGCACCTAATTTAGAACTGTAAGAACTTGGGAATGTTTATATTTCATCCCCAAAGTCTTCATCTGTTTATATCTAAGCTGCAATCTGAACTTAGACACAACTACAAGGCTCAGTGAAATAGGAGAGCGTTCCCTTGAGCCATAGTCCTGGAAATCCACCATCTTTTTTCTTCATTAATATCTAATCCCCATTTAGTAAGAATTTAGCTACTTTTATCCTGATGTGAAACTTCAGGGCTGCCTATTTCACTCTGCTGCCTGCTGCTTCTAAATACAGCAGTGCTGGTGGCGGAGGTGGTGATTGTGAGTCATAAACACTCTGTCATTGTAACATGTCAGATTTGTCCAAAAGAAACATATTTTTATATCTTAGATTATTTTATTATTAGTTTAAGAAGGTTCGTTTAGCTCCTAGCAAAGCCACGAGGAAGAATTATGCACTTAAGCAGTTCTATCTCAGATGTGTAGTGCCTTGCAGTCATTTAACATGCTGAGACAAACAAGAGAATCCCCAGAGTGCTCATCTACTATGGGACTTATTTCATACTGCATCAATAATGTAAATTGAGATGTGAAGATAGCTCCTTGTTTTTCTAAGGTGTGATTACACTAGTGCAGACAACATCCGCTCAGTTTCACTGGAAACACTGGAGTCAGCTCCCTGATAAAAACCTGGCCCATTCTTTATCTGAAAAGAAGTAAAAATTATACTATCAGTAGGAAATTGTTGGGAGCAACGTGGCTTTGTGAGATCAGTTGTTTGCTGCAATGTTTTCCAAGCCTCAGGTGAAGTGTTGGAAACCCACTGCAGGGGTTAATATTTCTCTCTAATATGACTTCAGATATTACTTTTTGTTCTTCTCAATAAACTACCCTTACCCACATTTAATCACTGTGGTGAACAGCGATTCATATAAATAAACCTCACACAAATTAATTCAGCTGGATTTTTTGAGTCTATAAGAGCTCACCCATGAAAAAACTTGTATCATCTTACCTTGATACTTTTGGACAATTGAAAGCTACTTGGTAGAAAATGGAAGTCGCCAAGAGACTCTTTTTTTTCTCAGTTTGACCTCTTATCTGCCCTGGTAAGGCACGCAGCATTATGCCTAGTTAACATCCTGGTGCAGTGCCCGTATCTGCTATTGTACAATACATCGAACAAACATAAAAGACATCAATCAAAATCCTCAAAATGTCTTTTTCTGCCAAGATGCATAAACGTCTCCTATCTCCCATCAAATTATTTTAATTACAGCTGCTGAGCTTCATAATTATTTTTAGCCAGGCTGGCTTTTCTGTTGTTATTGAACATATGATATGCAATATATTGCATTCATACATCCTACTGGATTTTGTTATAGTAGAGCGACTCCTGTAGCTGAGATGGAGATTGTTATAGTGTTTTGGCCTTTTGCAAGAAGTTTTCCAGCATCTTTAGTATCTTGCTAAAGATTTGAAGATAGCAAGCAGATAGAAGAGAAAATTTTGTAGGTTCTCTCTGGTTGTTTTCTTTTATGGCTTTTCTTCTTCTCCCCCAAATTTTTCATACTGATGACTTTTTCCAAAAATCTTACAGCTCAAAAAAAACCCACCTAAAAGCCTGAAACATGATATGGACAGATTCTTCTTGACAAGAGGCACCAAATCAGGGGTTTTTTTTTAATGAGTTGCTATAATCCAAGATCACAGAACCAGGACCTTTATCTTTGTTTTCAACTACACATCCTTAACTTTGTTTCATTTTAAGGTCTCTCCCTGCAGGCAATAAAACATAAGGTAATTCCTGAAAGAAATAAAAGGAAGTAAGCTTGGCTTCAGCTGAGTAAAACCAATTGGGTTTCAAATTTACACCAGCAAGAGCCTGTATGTTTGAGTGCTACTGACACACACGCCATTTATAACACGACAGTAGTGATCCTCTTCTGAAAGACATTGCTAAATGTGCAAGTCACTTAGCCAGGAAGAATTTGTATTGCATTTCTGAAAGCAAAATTACAATAGCTGACAAAACATGAAAGTTTCATCGTGGTGGATTAGAATGCGCACAAGGAATTCAGGGGAATTTATCGTTACTCAACATTTCAGCTGACGCTCTTTAATGCATCTTTAGGGAGCAGATTTGTCTCTGCACTCTGCAGAAAACCCATGCGCATAAAGAGGTTGGATTACAGAAACCTAGTAAATAATATAACAAACAGCTAGTTAGGCTCTACAGCCAGAAGAGCAAATATGTGTTGTTCTTACATTGCTGATCCCCAAAGAAAATATCTTTCTTTACAGCTAAAACACCTGTTTCTTTGCCCAGGAACTTCCATGACAGGAAGGGATTGGCAGTTGATTTTAAGATTCTTTGCCCCTCCCTGCTTGTCATAGACCATGCTTGAGCAGGTTTCTTTACATTTCAATACATAACAGAGTGCTTGCAGATAAAAATCTTGATGTCACCTCTCCCTGTCAAGTAAGAAATGCTCTCAGCAGTTATGATTTCCAAAGATCTGTCAAAAAAAGGCCAAGTAAAGTACACAGCTGATATTTCTTAGACACAAAAGATTTAAAAAAAATAAATGAACAAACAAACAAATGCCTTCTTGGCTGAAAGGAGACAGAATGCCAACTGGCCTTGGATAAGGTCAGGAAAAAGTTTAGCAACCTTAATGTATTATTAAGAAAGACACCAGAGAGGAAATAGAGGACATTCAGCTCTCAGTCAAGTAAACACTAGTCAAAGGTACAGCATGAAAACCCTGGGGCTAGATACAGAATCACAGGATACAAACAAACTTAGGAAAACAAACAGAATGACCTGTCCTAAGCTCATCCTGGAGTACAAGGCACCTTATCTAGACTATACTTCATACTGCAGCATAAATGGGACATTGCAGTAGACTTTTAATGCCATTAGCTTTCCATTTATTACTCCAAGACGTTTTAATTATTAAACCAAAAGAAACACGGCAACACTTTGTGCAATCTTTTAGGGAATAGTTCTTGGCCTTGTACCATGTGTCATTAGTACACACTGGGAGGAAACCAATTGTTTTTGCAAAGCTCAGGAGTGAAACAATAGGACAATGGTAAACAAAATTAAGAAAGAGGTTACTGAAAAATGGACAATACTGACCATAAAACATCTGAAGGCAAAGCTATGAGTTAGAGATGTGATTTTATATGAATTTAAATATCTTGTTACTAAAATTTGAAGGCCACAGTCTTTAAATGGGGAACTCTAGTTCTACAGAAGACACGGATATGATCCCTTCAACATTATATTCAAATATTAAGCTGTGAAATAAAGAACAAGTGCATTCTAAGATGCTCAGACAGGACTACATTTAGCAGGTGCACTCTGTATTTCTGCCTGCTGTTTCCTCTGTGAGAATATTGTTGAGTTCTGGATCCTCACTTTGAAAAGTACATTGAAAAATTAGGCAATTATTGTAGAAAGTCATAGGAAACATTAAAGAAATTGAAAAAGATGCTGTCTCATGGAAAAAACTCATTTAGCCTAACTCTGACGGGATCACGGAACAACTTTATCACAGTCTGTAGAAATTGGATAATGCACTTAAAGAAAGTTCCCTGACCACTTGCCAGTCTCATCTTAGGTTGCAGTGGATCTTCAGTTGCTGGAAGTTTTTAAACTGTGATTTTAAAACTGAAACTAACCTAAAATTTTTGTCTGTTTCTGGCATTTCCAGGCCTAAGTTACACAGGAAGTCTCAGTGGCTGCATATGGTGCTCCCCTCTGTCCTTATGTTTTACTGCCCAGAATTTCCAGTTCTCGCTGATGATCCTGAATGTTTTTGATTTGCAAGAAGCCCATTAAAAGACTGTGTGCCGCAGCACCAACTCACACCTGTCACCCATGGTGGGCAACTGCTCCCAGCATCAGCAAATGCTGCACAATAGGATTATCCCAGGATCAGTCTTACCCTTCTGCACACAGTCACCCTATTCTGCTTCTGCTGGTGTGGGCAGGTGCTGCTTTCAGTGCCCGGGATGTCTTCGCACTAAGAAAGAGCTCAGATTTTTTCTAGCTAAGAAAAATCCTCTACTGATCCCAAACTCTCCTGCCTCGTAGATAATATTCTCCACTCCATCTCCAGGAAGGATCCCTGGAGCACACCCTGCCATCCACCTCTTGGGAAAGCAAACAAATGAGGATGTGGCCCCACGCCCTGCTATCATACATAACACTTTTAATCATGTTACCTATGAAAAGTGCCGTGTAAGCTCTTTTTATCTCCTGGCTAGTTTCATATTAATATATTATCTCCCTGCAACTCCTGACTACTTCCAGCTAGTGCCAGAGAAATAGGAAACTGTTTAGATGCATTCTCCTGTTCCTATGGCAAAAATCAAAGAAAGGGAAGGTGAAAGTATATTACAGAGAATTGAAAACAGGTACCTTTTATTAATGTAGCTGATAATGCCGTACAGTTCACTGTTCTTGTTTAATTGGGCTACATATTGATTCGATTGTGGCAATGGAACTAGACAAATGTTCCTTAATTACATTTTAAATTCAGCTTTCTGGGGTTGAAGGTGCTTTTGAGAGCTGCAGCCTCAGTGCAGCACGGGCTGACTTAAAGTTGCGCGGGCGCTGAGCGGTTGTGCCCAGCGCTGAACCGTGGCAAAGCCTTCATTAAAGTAAAAAAAAAGCAGCTCTGTAATGATATTTACATGACATTCAAAGTGCTCTTTGTTCTCTCCATAAAATACATTCCAGATAATTCCGCGCTACCAACCGCGGTTCCCATTATTCAATTTTGCGTTTTTTTCTCTTGTAAGCAAAGTTTTTTGTAATGTGTTCACTAATTATTACTTTTGTAGGGAAAGATTCAGAAGTGTTTAGGCTCCTAGGAGAGTGAAGACAAATGCATTATAGAAATAATGCATTTAGCCTCCAGGAGTAGCCCTCAGCTCACTTATAAAAGCTCTTGCCAGTCAAATCTACAAAATACGATTTGATTCAACTCTGGGGGAAGAAAGAGAAACACTTGCCTGCCTTCAAAGTTCAAGCAAAGATGCTTGAATTGCAGCTGCCAAGATGGGAGGTGGCAGAAAATGGAGGACTTGAATCTAGGGGGAGAATAAGTAAAAAAAATATTTATACATTCTGTCGTTCAGCTCTAATTGCTTCAAAGATTATTTATTTTTCATTTTTTTGGAAAATAGCTTGCAGCTTCTTAACATATTTTTCAAAGAAGGAGCTCGAAGGCATAATAAAAAGCAAGCAGGGATATGCTTTCCGAATAGACTGAAATAATTAATGTGAGAATGCTTCCGCTTGAGCATTTTTTATGAACAAAAAATACATTATTTTTGCTTTTAAATTGGAGATAATTTGTTACACGGAAGTGGTGGTTTCTTTAATCTTGAAATAATGCTAATTACAATGGTATTTGGGATCTGAATTTCTGCAAAGCTATTCCCTCGTTTGCTGCTGACATAACGAAGTTACTTACAGACTTCAGAGGCTTGTGCCCCAGCCCCACTTTGTTTGCCTGTTGTCCCTCTTGATTTTCCAGTCCCAAACCTCATTATTCCCCTGATTTGATTATGTGGGGAATTCATCTCCTCTAGCTCATAGTCACTCCACCATCAGCTGGTTGGAAAAATCCATGGTCCAAACACAGTCATCGAAAGGGTCTTCTTTAAGAGCAGCTCTTCCCAGCTTGTGACCAAAGCTCACAGTCAGGGCTAAGCCCAAAGGAACAACAGCATCTCCCCAGGCTACACCACACCACAGCACATTTCCAGGAGGAAGGTAGGAAAGTTTTGCCTGTTTATTTTCCACAGAAAAGCACCTTTTACTTATTTTACTGTGGGATTGCCAGGGATCTTAGTCATGGAGCTACACTGGGCACCTGCACAAACACAGACGAAAAGCAAACCAAATCTTTGTCCTAAAATCCTGTAGTCAAAGTGTATCTCTGGTCAGTTATATGGGTGTGCCTGGACACCTTCTTAGCACCCCTTTGATTTCAAATCAAGGTCAGTTTGACTTAGCAGAGAGATGGATCCTGAGGCTTGAGGTCCTGCCCCCTCCCTTTCCACAGGCTCTTCCCAGAGGTGTTTTCCACGCCGTGGGGCCGCATGGCAGGAATTCAGTGGGTGTATTTACCTGCTGGAAAGCAAATGTGCAGACACTGTCTCTGCAGCCACAGAGTTTCATTTGGCAGAGAAACAGGTGCTTATCCACCAGGCAAGGCCGACACTCCCTCGTCTGTACTCAGGGCTGAGCACGCAAACAGAAACAACGCGCTGCAGGTACACGGACGCGCCGTGTTCCTTTCTCCAGGCATCTTCCATTATTCAGCATGTTTTCAGCACTGAACAACAAATTGTTAGTGGTATAACAAGACAGGAACACGTGTTTGGGTACGGTGTGCTACCTGCAAAGCCTGGCACTTGCTCTGTTGAGCTGCAGTTCCCTGCTCTGACAAGGTCAAAGCAGCAGCCAAGACAGCAATGAAGCTGCTGGTGGTGTTGGGAACAGGTAGATGAGAGAGTGTTGCATTTTTAAAGGAATGGAGATAATGAGAGTCCTTATTTTGAGTCCTTTTGCAAGGCAAATATTACCTCTCCTCCACAAAATACATATTTAGTCCAGAATAGAGAGCCAGGTGAGGTCTTAGGTAAAGTGATTTCCATGTTCTAGACCTGAGTTACCAGCAGGATGACAGTGTTATTCAATGTGATCAAAGGAAAAGAAGGGAGCAGAGGGAATTGATTACAATGAAATTTTTTTGGCTGTGCTGAGATTAGTGGTGAGCAAAACATCTGCAATGATATGTCAGGAAAACAGACTGAGCTCTTATTTTGAAAAGTATTAGCTGTGTCTGAGGTAGGAAGACGCACAGACCTGTGAATCACCAGCACAGAGGTAGTAGTTAAATTCGTGTTTTAAGATGAAGATGGATAAGGCCAAGCCTCTAAAATAAAATCAGAAATAGACTTGAAAGGCAAACCAGCAGAAAACAGAGATGGAAGACTAAGAAACAAGCTTTAAGAAGGGTGGATATCAACAGTTCAAGGTAGTCACAGGTTCTAGGAAGGTTATTCCTGGTGCACCCCTCTGCCCTACAGCAAGATCAATTATCCTCCTGTCTTTCCTTTCAGAAGTCTGTCTGCCCTGCTCTGGACGGCCTCCAACAGCAGAGATCCCACAGCCTCTGCAGGCAGTCTACCTTAGTGCTTTATTATCCTGATTGTTATGAAAGTTTCCTGATGTCTAACCGGAATCCTTCGCTGTAATTTAAGCCCATTATGTCATGTCCTTTCCATTATGCACAGATTGTTTCTGTCTTCCTTGCCGCTGTTTCTTCTGTAATTACTTACATGTCCCCTCTCAAATGCTTATTATTTAAGCTAAACAACCAAGTTCAGCCAACCTGTCCTGCTAGCTTGGGGTTTTGAGGTGTTGTGTTCAGGCCCCTCTCCAAGCAATTGACAACTTTTCTTGAAATAGGGAACACAACCCAGGAAAAGGGCATGTACAGAGAAGAGAGAACTTCCCACCCTTCCCAGTGATGGGTCAGTTTGAACACTGCATAATAGAGCAAGATGTCACCTGGACCCTCAGCCAGGCTGTGATTGGTGATACCAAATCAGCCAGTTTCTTCCTGTGTACAATTGGGTTGCTTGTTGTTCTTAAATACCATTGATTTGCACCCATAAGGCTTCTATTTCTGTGCTCAACTGGGTCCTCCCAAATTTGCCCTAAACCAGGACAAGCTGCAGCCTAGCAGGAGTCTGTTCAGAAAGATCATTTAGCTGAGGATAGAGTGCATCTGTCCTCTGTATTTCCTACACACTGATTTTTGGTATTACTCCTTTGGAGAAAATGATAAAAAGCTATCAATCTAGAATCAAATTATTCTTCCATCAGACTTTAATGCCTATTGCATCTGGGCCCAAAAGATGTTTTAAATTTCTGTTATTTACAGACTTCTGGAGTCTGTGAAATATTCAGAGTGACATTCTGTAAATAATATTCCCCCCCTTTTTTTTTTTTCTCTGCAAATTTCTTTCTGGAATAAGACACTCCTCTATTTTTTCTGTTTATATTTGTTTAAAAATATGAGCCTTAGTGTTTTGAATCTATCAGTCTCTGCAAAAATATTTTCCATTAGCGAGAGTGCATATTCATGTTTTCTTATCTAAATGTCCGTTTCACAAAACATCTACAGGAAAGTACAGATTTCCAACTCATGCAGTGGCCTAGCATGACTTTATACTGTCCCCAAACCATTTGTCCCACCAGACACTCAGAGCAGCAGCCGACTCTGTTGGAGTAAAACAGCCCACATTCATAGTTTCCCTTTTTTCCCTCTTGCTATTAGCCTCCAAGTCTACTCCTGTTGGCAATCCTTACTGCTGTGTAATAATTTACCAGCTACCAGCACCCCAGCATGCCTGTGATGGTGTAGTAGCACAATCATTAGTTTCTATTCTGCAGTGGCAGGATGTGACAGGGAGTCTACGATTTCGGATGATTCTGGTGTCAACTAACTGTGACACTCCATCAAACCCTGCATCCTTAATGTCGTGGAGAGTTACATCCTTTCATGGGTGATAAAGCCTGGGCATTCTGACAACCCTGGTTTAAGTGTCCTCGTTGGCCTCGCTAGGCTCATGTCACTTCATTGTTTTATAACTTAAATTGTGTCATATTGAAAATGAGGATTCAATTTGAGATTTTACTGTTAACCTTTAAGGGCCTTGGAGCTCAAAGTCTACTTGAGAGGTAAGTGAAGTTTATGCTCCAATTCTTAATCTACCTTCAGTTACAGACTTCTGCACACGTATCCCATTGCTTCCTGATAGCTGTCTGAAAACTTTCCAGTTTTTAGTGACAGAATGGAATGAATGTGGAACTTCAGCTGTTCTCAGGGATGTTTTTAAAGATGGGTTCATTTTTCTTCTGTTTGTTTGAATCTTGCCACTTGTTTCACCTTAAAATTTTATGTTAGATCTGGAAAGAATTGTTCTTGCCCTGCCTCCTCTTTGAGGAAAATGCTGTTAAAAAACAAAAATTCAGTGAAGCTTCCAAAGGGCAAATGCTAACTTTTAAATTGAAAATGCTTTAAATTTTAGTTTATAACAGGAATCTTCTTTGTTCTTCAAGTGGTCACTTTTCTTTTTATTAAAACCTGTTATTATCACAGAAAGCGTTGCTCTTTGTGAAATAACATTTCAGTAGTCAAAACCCCAATTTTCCCTAAGGAAATATTTCAAGGGAAAACTTTTTACATGCCCTACTTAGCACCAAGTCTTCCCATTTAAACACCTCCACAAGTGGCCAAAGTTTCAAAAGAGATGCTCTTCCACTTAGGCACCCGAAGGAAGCGTTTGAATTCTGAGCAGCTTTTGAAACATCAGGCCACCTTGTTTGAGGTGTGCGAGAGAAAGACGTGCCCTTTTCAAGATGTAGCTCCAATGATGGGTCCTTAAGAACTTTTTGAAAAATTCCCCTTTAAGAAAAAGTGGATTAGATCAAGGCGTGAATATTCCAGGCATAAATACAGCTATAACTCTGAAATCCACCCCTATTGCACGTGTTTGTATGGTATTACAGCTAGCTTTATCTTTGTGTTTTCAGTGCAAGTGCTTTACATAAGGACTTGAATGGATTACAAATCAGCTGCCTTCAGAACAGCATGAAAATTGTTGCTGTTGGGAAAGGTGTTATTTTTGTTGCACAGAAACACCCCTAATTTTGCTTGTGCAGTTGAGCTTTCTTGAGGCCAGGGCTGACATCCAGCACGCCATTAGGTATGGAAAGAGGTCCATCGTGCTCCAAGCTGGCAGAGAACTTGCAAAAACTAAGCTTAAAGAGAAGTGGATCCAAGCCAATCCTACTGTCAGCTCTCAGATCTACTCTCCTGCTCTTCCCTTGGAACAAGTAACCTTTTGCCCTTCCATTTTGTAAGGCATTAACTAACTTCTTAATTAGGATTATTTTTTCCCCCACTGGAAAATGTATTAGCAAAGATTATTGTCAAAGCACAGAACTCTTTCCTCTTTATCTGGCACAATGCCGCTGTAGAACAACCAAGAGGTCTGTAGAACATCTCTACATCAAGATACTGTGCAATATTTGCAATAATAGCTCAGAGAATACCATTAAATAGGGCGTTTTCAGTCATGCCAAAGAACCCTCCTCCTTCTTTCTTGGTACCCTCCCTCCCTGTTTAGATTCTGCCATATCATGACCCATCAAACTCTATTATTTTTCCTCAAATAATCAGGTCTGGACATTTCACGATAAACCAAACTGTTGCTGAGAATATTAGTTTGGATACACTTCATGGGATGCTAAGAAAATGTCAAACTCGAGGAAGGTTTCCTTCCATTTCCACAAGTCAACAAAACCTCATTGTCAATAACATCAAGGACTGTTGACAGATCTAATAAAATCAACATAGATTTATTTTCAGTGGCCATTGCCAAGTAGAGATCAGCAAGAAATAACCACCCCTATATTAAACACACATCTAAAGACAACGCAGTAGGGGTGAAAGATGCTTGTGAAAGACATAAACAGCCTTCTCCTGCTTGCATCATCCCAGAGATACTACAGAGATTGAAAATTCCTATCAATATACTGGCTAAAATCACCCACTGTGAACAAACTCATGAATTACAAAGAACTGGCCATAGCATCAACAAACTGGAAGATTTTATCATCAGAGTGCTTTGGTGGCTCCTGTCTGCTGTAAACTCTGGTCACACCAACCCCAGTGAAGCCAACGGCATCAAACAAAAATGCAGCAAGGACACATGTGAAACTGGGAGAGAGGTTTTCCCATACATCCCTGCTAGGAAGACAGAAAGGCTGTTTTTGTGCTGCAATCAGAAGGGTGATCTGATAAAGCACTTTGCTGAGAGCCCCTCTGCAGAGATAAGCCCATCTGCTCCAGAAACAATGCATGAGGAAAAACAAGGCAAACCCCAAACAAACAAACAACCCTTGGCTCATCAGGATGTATGAGTGAGGAGTTTAGACTGGATATATTTAAACTGATTACCAGAGATATTTCCCCTATACATACATACATACATATATATCTATATATATTTAAGTATGCTTGCATAGAATTATTTTCAGATGGTCAGTGCAGATCAGACACTGGACACAAACTGATTTTCCTGCTGTTCCTAGGTGCTACATTTAGAAGTGGCACTGCCTTGGCTGCTTCCCAAACTCCACAGGTCTTCCTGAACTATTAACCTACTCTTCAGTGGAGAAGATAAGTCTGGTGATGAAAAAGAGGAGTGCTAACACGTTCTCTTCGATTTTGAGTAGATCAGTTCAACCGAATTCAGCTGACTCACCCGGATTAGCAAGGTGAGGGTGGAGATGCTTTTCCACTTTGGCTCAGAGACAGTTCTGTTGGAAGCAGAGCTGTCTCCTTTGAGGGCTGCAAAGTATCTGCCAGCAATACATCTACTCATCAGTTACATCTACTCATCAGCTAAACCATCAGTAAACATTGACACCAGTGAGTCCCTAATTTGGAATTATTTCCCCTGTATGACAGAGCTGGGTTGTGCTCACGTATTTCTTGACAGGAAATGAAGCAAATCCCTAGGGTTTGTAGTATGGCTTCTACAAAACTCTAATGATTCTCAGCTGCTTTGGAGAAACAAAACACTCCTGGTCAAAACACTCCTGACCTACGTCTGCTATCTCATTACCAAAATTTTGGTGATTGCTTCTGTCCCTGGCTCCTGGTGACTGACATTTCATCAGCTGACATTAAAGGGCATACAGAACAATATTAAACTTAAAATTAAATTTAATAATTTAAAAAATTACAATGAAATAATTTTAATAAAATAGTTTAATAATAACATAAAAATTTAATTTTCATTTAAATTAAAGAACTTAAAACTGGCAAAGCCAGGTACTTCTTAAGTGAGAACATAAGAAAGGCCATGAGATGTGGTAGAAAAGATCTCTCTAACCTGGTATTTATTTGCCAGGGCTGAAGAGAAGCTCTGGGGAAGTGTGCCTGAAGAGGACAACCACATGGTGCCTACTGGGGATGCTCCTGAGGTGAACTGTAGCAAACTGTAGAAGTGCTGTCAGGAACAGATTTTCTGTGGCACAAGGTTTAAGTCTGATATTAGGAATAAATTCCTCCCTGTGAGGGTGGGGAGGCCTTGGCACAGGTTGCCCAGAGGAGCTGTGGCTGCCCCTGGATCCCTGAAAATGTCCAAGGTCAGGCTGGATGGGGATTGGAGCAACCTGGGATACTGGAAGTTGTTCCTGCCCATGGCAGGGGGTGGAATGAGCTTTAAAAGTCCTTTCACACCCAGGGCACTCCATTTCTATGATTTTGAGAATAAGAAATAAACATTTTTCATTCATTTAGACATCTTTGTGTTTGACCTCCTGACTGAACACACTGTCTTGACCTACCTCTTTCACTTTGTCTACTTTCTTTTCAAATTACTCTCAGTAACTTTTATTAAACGATTACACATACGATTTAAAAATCACCTGGTTTGCTAAATACCATCATCTGCCTTCTAGATAAAAACCAATAATCCTTGGTGTTTCAATCTAAAATTTAATTTTGTCTCTGAATTTATTTTAATTTCCTCAGCACTTCTGGATTGCCCTTATTGCACGTAGCAAAAATCTTATTTCCAGTCTGGCAGTAGTCCAGAAGTACCTGCAGCATTAGGAAAAGGATTTCCTCTTCCACACCTTGTCCCCATCCCCTTTTCCTGCCACAGAGGACTGATCACCCATGGATGGAAAGATGGTCCCCTGGCAGGCTCCAGTAGGTGCTGAAGAGTTTTGAAATGCAGGACTCCTGCTATGCCTGTCCCATTTCTCCCTCCTGTGCAGGCAGCCTCAGCGGAGAGCAGTTCAAAAGCAGTTTTCATTTAAGCAAAGCCAGAGTAAAAAAAATTGGAGAGTAAAAATGACACTAAAGTACTCCACAAACCCCAATTCTCCACTTAAAAGTGGTCACTCAAAGGCACTACAGGGGTAATAGCAGAAATGCCTGGCCATTATCCTGCCACACTGCTGCTCTTTCCTGTTCTGTCTCTGTTGGGACTGATCCTATTAGTTCCTTTAGGAAACTAGGGATGTGATTGCAGAGCACTTTTGTGAGGTGGCCGGGGCAGGGACTCCTTTCTTCAAGGCTTATAAATTCTTGAGCTCTGTCCCAGAGGTAAATAAGTCACTGCAGTAAGGAATAATGCTCATACATCAGCTTTCTGCTCTGCAAGTTGTATGGTATCATTTGTGTGGGGCTGTGACTTAAAAACCTCCGATCTTTTGATGGTCACAAATGGACTGGAAATAGCAGATGCATTTTTCACAGTAGTTATTGCAAGTCTGGAAAAAAGATTGCTGAGACAAACAGCAAACTACAAGGATCAGAGTCATCTCTGCTGACTAAAAAGGGGCTTAAAGGCAGGGAGAGCACACAGTGGATGAGATTCTCCTGCTTTGTGCACTATTATAGCCTCCAATAGAGCCGTGAGAGTCCTTTTCTCTCTGTCACAGAGGCACTCAGGTTGGTGCTGCAGAGAGATGTTAAGCATCTGAAAGGAAAACCCCCGTTTCTTGTGCAAAACCACCAGGTGTAAGATAAGTAAACAGCATTTTGTGGGATGATAGATTTCTTTTCAGAAGTTCCTCCAGCTGCTGTTCCCTGTCTGGGCTGTGAAGAGCCGTGCTGGGTTTTGATGGGAAGATGGTTTAATTGAACCCAGGGGGAGCAGACAGGTACAGGGCTGATGTCCCTGGGACATACCTGGAGGCTGGACAAAGAGGACTTGGGCTTCCAGTAAGCTAAACCCCTCCACGAGTGTAAATTGATCATTTCACATTAAAAAAAAAAAAAAAAGGAAAAGTCAACTTCGTGTTTGACCCGCTCACCTTCATATGATGACATGACATCTTAAAATCATAGTGAGTATTAGAAAAATTATGTTTTAAATATGGGCCTTTGTATCTTTTATCACATTCTCTCCTGCTGTGGTTATTACCTAATAATTTTTGACACTAGTGATTAAATATAAAATTTTTACATTTTATGATTCTATTTCAAATACACAATTGCCAGCATATATATCAAGGCCAAAATTGGGCTCTTCTTAAAGAGTCTGTAATTATATTTATGCATTAAAATGTCAGCTGTTTAAAATGAGTGATTTCAAACAATATTTTTATGTAATTGTTTTAAAAATCAAACTATTAATCAGACTTTATTGTCAATCTCAACTAATTGCTAGCTTTTCAATATTTGAGAGCACTCAGGATCTTCTCTAACTTGAGTAATCTTTATCAGCAATTTAATCAGTTATTTAAACAACAACCACAACTCACATGGTGAGCATACTCAGTAAACAAAATCTCCTCAGCAGCAGAACTCAGCCTAGAATAGGAGTAAAATCCATCACTGAGAAAGCACTTTGTGGTTTACAGTTCCGTGCAACACTCAAAATATGAGAGAAAGGAAAAATGAGACCTTTCTTGAGGAGGTCAGGAGCAGGAAACTTGAAATTTTATTTCAACAATGATTTATTTTTCTGGCCTCTGTTTCCTAGATCTTTTTATACACTTGCTCAGGAGGCCAGATCTCCCTTCCAGTCAATAATATATAAACAAAATAATCTTTGAGTTCTGTTCTTCCCTAAAATGGTGTTGCTTTTGCACTTAGCACATGTCACAGAGCCAAGCTGGATCCCTGAGTCAGTGGTGTTGCTGTTTACTCAAATGCCACTGGGTATACGAACCACAGTTGAAGTAACGGATATTTTTAATATCCCAGATGATGAGCTCACATAGCACAATAATTTCAGGCCAACAGCAAATCCCAAGGAATTTAGGATGTGGCAGCCAGTGAAGATGCCTGGCTGGAACACCTCGAGAAGAATGATTTAAAAGAGTGGGAGTTAATTTATAAGTTTTTAAACTGCGTGCCAAGGGAAAAATAAGTCTTCTGTACATCTGCCTACATTTTTTGGAGATCAGATTTCAGTGACTGAATGATAAAACAAAATGAAACAAAACAGGAAAAAAAAAAAAGAAAAGAAAAAAACCCAACAAAAACCAGATGAGTGGATTTGCATGGGCGGCAATTTATTCTTTAGTTTGCCTGCAGGAAGAAAACAAAGTGATATTGCAATTTGATAAGTACATACTTTCAAATATTACACCTAGCTCAATCACAAAAATGGATTTCTGGATCTTAACTGCAGCTTTTAATTCTGCTTTGACAAATTTATGTAAATAAATAGACCTGGAACGGACAATCCCTGGAAGCCTAAATCTCTTTTATGTAATCTTTGCCTGAGCTTCCCCACTGGAGGCTATCTGTAAACTGGCTGTGAATTATTGCTTGTGCTTGTTTCCCTCCTGAGCAGTTCTCCAGGTGACTACAGCTGCTGTTTGAAGGAAGCACCAGTTTTTGTTTATCTCAAAATGCAAAGGTGGCTGTAGCATTTTTTTGTATTTTTTTTTCAATTATCTGGTATGATTTCTGCATTTTCTCCACTCCTTACCTGTGGAATTATGTTTGAAAGGGATCACCCATGTTATGGGGATCCATAACCTTGAATTCTTCCATTAGCTCTGGGTTAACTATATCCAGAAAAAGCAATGGTGACTTAGCTACACTGCCACATTTCTCTTGGTTGACCTTTATTTCCACCCAAAATACTAAATCAGTCCATACTTCTTCATACTTGGCTTGGGAGATCCCTTGTCCCAATCCTGGAATTGTCCAAGGCCAGGTTTTATGGGACTTGGAACAACCTGGAATAGTGGAAGGCGCCCCTTCCCTGTCAGGGGATGGAAGTGGATGGGTTTTAAAGTCAATTCCAGCCCCAAACATTCTGTGATTATATGGTGACACTCAACCCAAATTTGCCCAAATCTTCATGAGCCCCACTGAACCTGGCTTAGTCTCTGGATTTGTAACAGAAGCTCAAACAAAGCAACTTTCCACCTGCTGCAGTTTTTTTAAGGAAGCCTTATCATTATTCTGGGAATCAACACTCTGCTTGCTTAGAGGGTAGTGAAAAGTTATTAAAATAATAAGATTGAGACAGTGCAAATTAATCTGCCCAGAACTGGAAGACTTTTGCATGAAATTAAAGACTTGTAAATAAAGTATTTCGGATGCTTTAGACTTTGACAATGAGAATGACACTTCAGGCTGGATTACAAGACTTCACCCAAAAGTTACAATGCCCCCCAGACAGATAGTCAAGGAAAAAAAAATTACAAAGGGATTTTCAAATTATAGATCTGGCACACGGCAAAGTTTGATTATTTTGATGAATTTGGCTCAGACAGCAAAGGTGTAGCTGCAGGTAAAAGAGACCACACCTTCACGTAGCACTTTTCAATGCTTTTTGGTACAAAATGATTGCAGTTACTGGAAGGGATAAGTACATTTGCTGAGTGCTGGTGATCCCCTTTTTCTCCCACATTCAAACTCAATGGCACCAAAGTAAAAAAACAGCATGAGGTTGAGAGTACCAGTAAAGAAAACACCACCAGGTATTATTATATACTGCAGGATCCCCTAATTCAAGCAGCAGTACTTCCAGTACCCTTTGATTCATTGGACAGGTAATTCTGCTAGGACTGGGCTGCATCTCCTGATCACCCAGAAATGTGGGACACACCAGGAAAGTAAATTTTTGAATAGAAATCAGAAATGTGAACTGTTCCCTTGCCTATTACATCTCCAGGTTTGCTTCATCTATGATGAGAAGGGTGTTCTTTTTTTGTCCCCACAGTCATGGTAAAGCATTTGGTGCACACTGAGAGCTCCTTGCTCAGGCAGTTGGCTCTGCTCGAAGATTTCCTGACTTTTAAGGCTGCATTCTTCCAGCCAGTCTTTCTGTAGTTTAAACTGCATTGTATGAGCTTCCCTTTCCTTTTTGGAATAGTATAATTTGCTTCATAAATTACATATGGTGGAAGCCTGTTGAATGAATAACCTTGTTGCACAGAAAATTAATTCTTTTGACAGGTTTATTCCTTTAACAGATATTTGGTGGAGGATTTTACTGCATTATTGTATATATTGTGGCTTGCTGCACAGAAAATGTTTCACAGTATTTCAGCAGATTTATTCCTTTAACAGAAATAACTATTCCTGTCCGTTTACCATTTGTTACCTATGAAATAAATTTCTTAGCTACAGATTCTTAAAAGAAGCTCACTTGTTTTGCTCTTGTGTTTCAATTCAGTGCAGAGAAAATACATTTTCCCTTCAATCAGCATTCATTTAAATGCATGGTAATATATACAGTTGTAATGAACCATATTTTGTTTGATTATGTTAATCTCTAACAGTGTTAATTTCCTTATATATATGTTTATGTGATTTTTTTTTTAAATTAACTTTTTACCATGCCTTACTAGAAAATCTTGGATTATTTAAGGCTCTGCACACTATCTTGGCATGAGAATTACATAGCACAGATAGCACGACAGCAAAGGAAGTCAGATTGAGTGCCACATGACCTGATTTAAGCAAGGCTAATTATGTAATTAAGATATTGAAACAGGAGCCAGAATCTCTGAGTGCTGCTCCTAGTTTCGCCAAGAACCTCCAGTGGGACATTTAGCATTTAGCTTTTCTGTTCACTAGTTTTCCCTGCTGTGAAGGGGGGTTCTGATATTCAAAGAGCAGAAAAGGCAGAAGAAAGCTGCTCTGGGTACACTGTCCACATAACTCCAGGCCTCAGATGTGCAAAGTCCTTGTAAAATAATTCCAGTAGTTAGCACTGTCTTGGTTTTTAATTTTATTTATTTAATTTGGAAAGAATGAGCCGATTTTCTTTATTTTCCTGTTCCCCCCACCTCCATCTTCTTCCTCCTTCATTATTTGGAAGCTTAATCTAGGAAATTCAAGTTCTGTTGCTTTGAGATTTAGAATTTGGTGGATAATCAGCTTCAGGAAACTGATACGCTGAGCGTGTCAGTGATGTCTAACCTACATTATACTGGGACCCAAGAAATAAGAGACAAAGAAAATAGACATGACAGGAGTTTACGACTGACTTCGCACAAGATATCAAGACAAGAGACACTTGTGTTATATCAGTACAAATGTCTGCACAGCCAATAAACTTCTCCAAATAAATGTTTGTAGACTGCTGACATAAAAAAAAAAAAAAAAGGCGGGGGGGGGGAAGGCCTAGAAACTGATTCTTTTTATAGCATGAATTTTTTCAGTATTTTCTCATTAATGCCTGTATACTTGAAACATCAGAACTTTCCTGTTCAAGATCACAGGCCTTCCTTAAACTGAGCAACACCAGCATAGTTTCTACACACCTGGAAATCAAAACACCTTTTTTTTTTCCAAACCCAAAAGCAACCATCCCAACTGTCCAAGACAGAAAATTCTCTCCTCAAAGCAAGAGCAAAACATATTAAAAAATAAACATAGGTAGGTATGTAGGTTGGTAGATAGATAGATAGATAGATAGCTAATTTTGTCTGTAAAGCTATGAATTAGTATTCATATGGTTCTTACAGAAGAGGAGGAAGACAGTGGCATACACACGAGATCCTAGTCCATCACAAAAATAGGCTCTATGTAAAAATCATGCTTGCTCTCTTTAATCTTGGGGTAACTTTCGGATTACATTTGGCTCCACTATCATATTCTTCTAAAATCCTTTTAAACCCTTATCCTTGGACCACTTTCACAGCTCTGATGTGCAAAAAATTACGAAACAGCATGTGTTGAATGTAAAATCAGACACGGCAGTGTGGTAAGAGTGCAGTGGGACTGCAGTTTGGAGTGGTGGAGAACATGGCATGGACAGCCACCATCTCACACCCAGAACTTACACCTGTGTGGATTTGCATGCTGGAGCATTTCAGAGGCCCTGCTCAGTCCATTTCCTGCTCTGACCATCAATCTGAACAACTTGAGCCTGAAGCACAGGTCTCCAAAGACAGCGGTGTCAACGCTCAACCCAAGCGAGCGAAGAAACAGAAGCTTTGATAGGTCACATAAATACTCTGGAGGTGGGTGGGTGACAATGTGTAAGCCATAGTGAGAGCTTTGGATGACTTCCCTGCCGTCCTGCCGAGTTTAGCAGCACTCACACTCATCTGCAGCAGAAATGTGACTTCCCAATTTAGACCGTACAGCTCTTGAGTAATAAATATTCCAGGATTAGGCTTCACATTCCTGATCCAAGCTGATTTGGGGTAAGGGTCTGAAAATTCGAGTTGCTCTCAGATAGGGCAAGAAAGAACATTCTTTTAATTCATCAAGAGAACTTGGTAAGTCCTACTGAGAAGGTAACCCTGGTAAGGCAGGGCTGTCAGGAAAGAAAACTTCACCAACACAAACACCCCAGAAGCTACTCAATGCTGTGTTTCATTGAAAAAAAGAAACAGAGAACCTGACTCACTGCTTCATAAATAGAGCAAGCTAGAGCTGTATGGCAGGGAAATCATCAAAAATCTAGGCTAGCCTAGGAGTGAAGTATTCCCAGACATACAGACTGATGGCACTGGGACATGTGGCACCAAGTCAAGTCGATTTCTAGGAGTAGGGGGAAATAATATGGACAAATAATATAGACTGGCTGGACTATAGGGACTTATTTCAATTGCATTCCTTGCACAAAACTTAAATCTGCAAAACATGTGTACAATAAGATTGTGTTTTAGTCCTGTGCCCCCCCGCCCCACCACTTCTTCACACCAAGTCTGTTCTTTTTGAATTTTCTCAAGATTAATGAACAACTCTGCAAGTGGCCACCACATACTCCTCATTTTGCAATTTCTGGGGAATACCCTGTCTCGATTGCTGTTGTTTAATTATAGTCTAGTAAAAAAATATTCCAACATTCTCTGAAAGAGAGGCCAATAAGTATATGGAAAACACATGAATATGCAATTTTAACAGCTGAAACTATATATATCTGGCAGACCTTACCTAATGGTTCAACCAAATCCCCTTGGCAAGCTTATGCCAATGTTATTTTTACTGTTTCACTGGTTTGTTATATATGTAAAAGAATAATATTTTATCCAAGTTTCAAGGCAGCTGGTTCATTCATGATAGGCCCAAAAGGCAGCTTGAAAACAGACAAAAGTGAATTATTTTGTATGGAGTAACCAAGAGTCCACTCAGAGGCAACTGCTTGTATTTGTCACCTTGAAAATCAAACAAATTGTCAATCAACAAGTTACCCACAACTGGAATTTGAAATGGTAAATTATATTTCTCTGACAGACACACTAGATTTCACAGCAGAATGATTTCTTTTTCTTTCCTTCACAGGACCAATCCAAAAGACATAATGTGAGGAAAATACAGAATTACACTTTGAAAGATTTGGAAAATTCAAGTTTGCAATTACAGCAAAGGCAATTTGGTCTGTGTGTTCCTGTGCACCCATGCAAGCACAACCTCATCTCTTCTGCTGGACTTGCTTTCATCTGTATTTGCATCCAGCTGTCTTCCTCACAATAACCAAAACATCAGAAATTTGTTGAGGATGACACACGATCGAAGAGGAGATTTTAGTCATGGCATCAAATTAGAAAATTCTCAATCCTGACTAAGATGCAGCTTGGAAACGAGCTGCCAGCAACACCCTCTGAAGCAGATGGTTCCCACCACTTGGAATGCTCCTTTCTGTGCACTCCAGTGACTCCTGAAATAACAGAGCTCTACAGATCGGGGAGGGAAGATAAGTGGAAAGTCAGACAGTGCTGAGCTCCACTTAGCAGCCTCTTAGCAATGGTTTGGTCAATGCTCCTCTGCCCACTTGAGAAAAATCACTGGCAGGTCATCACTAATGACACATCTCTGTCCTGTCCAGGGCTGTACTACAACCATTGGATATCTTTTAGCCAGGGTTACTCAGACTTGTTAAAAAAGGGATATTGGAGCAGGATGTCACAAAGCACAGGCCACTGGCATGGCTCAGAATAATTGACGCAATAGATGGAACAGGATCTGCAGTACAGATTGTCCAATAAAATAAATTGCTTATTAAGTGTCTCAAAACAAGCTGGGAAGTTAGGAATCGTGAACAATATCACATGGCAAATAAGGATCATAGTTTTAACAGTTTGGATGGTTGATGAAGGGCATAGTTTGCCAAGAGTTGAGGAAGGTTATCAGTCACATGACATTTTAAACATCAATATCTCCTGCCTTTCTAAAATGTTCTTTCTTTAGGCCATGAGTTACTGAGAACAGTGAAGGAATAGCTAAATGAAATGCTAAGGATTTTGCTCCACAGGATGTCAAATTAGATTATCCACCCTTTAAAGCTATAAATACATGAATTATTACACTTGTTTTACAAATGAGAAAACTGAGGCATAGACAATATCAAAGGGCTTTATAAATGTGAACGACTCAATAACATTCTGCTATTGTTTATTATCCATATTCCTGTTTTTAAATGACAGAACGTAGGCACATAGAAATGAAATGACTGTCTAAAGTCACACCAGTCTCCTCCTTTAGCCTGATAAATGGGTAAGTAGGCATGCCATTTTGACATACTAATATATATGTTAAGGTATTAATTTCCCATATATCTTGAATATATGGATCATTGGGGAGCACTTTCTGTTGAAAACAGCAACAGTCATATTTTTCTCACTTGAAACTTTTTTCTTATTGTGATACTTACATTAAATGGAAAAAGTCCTTGTTTTTCTCTAAGCTTGGCAAGAACAAAGACTAAAAGGCATATTAGTTTCTGTGGCAGAAAAGAGGGATTTGGGGCTGGAATACCCAATGGTCAGAGCTAAGGAGACAGGCTTCCATCCACACATACTGGCCTACAGAATATCGGTGGTAAATTGCTCTCAGTCCATTCAGGGTGGACTATTTTTGGTGAAAAATTAATCAGCGGTGTTTCAAGGTATTTAGGAGGGCAAAGAAGCAATGTCTTTCCTTTATGGCTACACTGCAGTGATCAGTGCCTCTGCAGGTGTGTAATTTAAAGAGGTGCTAGGAGAAAGATGAGCATAACCAGGAAGGATACAGGGTGTATACGAAGGTGACTGTAGAGGTTGCAGCTGAATGACTGCAGGGCTGTGTAATCCTCCAGCAGATAACACTTGAGTTTATTTGCCTTGATTTGAACTCTCTGCTTAGAGCCAGGACACAATGCTCAGAGGTTAACGGGGTGATGCCACACAGCACAAAATAAGCTGCACGGAAAAGTTTCTCACAGAATCAGGCATGACAGTCCAGATCCTGGGTGATGTAGATCACTTCAACAGCAGTGTATTCACAGAAACTGTATTTCAACCACCCAGTCAGTGCTGTAACACTGCAGCTCTCAGATCCATCCCAGCACAACCAAGCTCACCTTCCACAACCCACTCACCATTCAGACACTTGCTCAGTCTGGCCCAGAAATAATTAAAAGTTTTCTTAACGATATTGACCTGTGTCAGGAAGAAAAGTCTCAATTCATCTGCTTGCCTCCCAACCAGTGCTAATAGTCAGGAATATACCAAAAAGGAAAAGTGACTGACTTGTTAATATTATTTTCCTTGTTCTTGATCTAGGTCATCAAGTAGATTAATATGTAGTTGCAAGCTGTTCATTCATTGTAGAGGAGCATGTACATAGCAGGAAATATCTCCCATGGCACTGATAAACTCTCAGAGGCTATAGGCCAAGGTGTTTATGCTCCAATGGAGACATTTGTGCCAAGTACCTGCTCCCAGTGATACAGTTATAAGCATTAAACTCGAAATGTAACTTTAAAAATCTATTACGGTCTATAGCTTTTATTATTTCCAAGACGGACAAGTATGTTGGTTATTATCAATATGTTGTGAAAGGAGCTCTGACGCCTGGGATTTGAGGTGGGGGGGATGGGGAAGAGGCACGCGTGGGAACACTTAGACCAAATGTTAACAAACTGATAAAGCCTTGCAAAAATGTCTGAGGCAAATGTTTCCCTTTTCCAGCCCCACACCAACTTTCAGCACGCGCCCAGCAGGAGCAGTGCGAGATAACCTTTAACTGATAACATCTACACACTTCCTTGCCAGGATCCCTCTCTGTGACTAGGATGGCAATTTTTCCAGTCTCTCCATTTCTAGGATCTCACCTCCATATTCCTCTCCTGATTCACCCATCTGTTGTCTATGTGGATGTCCCAAAGATTTACCCAACCATCACTATCTCTGAATCCACTCTTTCTGCTACTGATTTTTTGACTGTCTTCCTCTTTGCTTTTTACTCTTAACTTTGCCATCCCCTTCAAGATCAAGTCTTCCTTACTTCTGTGAGAGAGGAGACTGTCACAGACAAATTTTTCTCTTGGCTTGGAAGTTTCCCCCTTTGTTGCCAAGTTCATCTCAGTGGAAGGTTCCTTGCCTGTGGCGAGGGGGTTAGAACTAGGTAATCTTTAAGGGCTCTTCCAACACAAACTGTTCCATGATTCTGTGATCTTTTTTCTGGGAGCATCTGTCATGATCTCAGATTCCTTCTTTCCTCCCTCAGGTTTTCCCTCCTGGCTCCTGACCTCACCTTTGGCTGTCACAGGTGATCAGCACCAGGGCCACCCCTGGCTGGTGGCTCCTGTCAGGACACTCGTGTCCCCTTCAACATAATGACAGGGGAGGGGAAGGAGAAGTGGGAAACTCATGATTGCAAAAATCCTTCCAGAGCCAACCTCCACAGAGAAAAATGCACAGAAACACCCCATATATGACAGGACACAAAGTAAAATCACCTTAGAAGGAAAAGTATTTCCAGTACTCTGATACATTGGAAGTCAGAGCACTCTTAAACTAGATTTGTATTTAAATTGCTTTGGAGGACAAAGACACAAGGTATGTCTTCCAACAATAAATTACTTTTCTGACCATATGAAAATGTGGAATGTCAACAGCAGTGGGTGTTTCAGGCTGTTTACCAGTAAAATGGTTATTGCACCCACTGTCGTGTAGTGTTACAGCACTTTAAATGGGTGAATCCTTTGATGTCAATCCTGGGGCTGCCTTCAAAGTTTCAGAGACTTAACACAGAACCAAACCCAAAAAGTTGTGATTTCTTGCCCTGAATGGCTAGGCTTGTAGTTTTACAAGATGAGTTGCAGCCCACTTCCCCTTAGAAAGAAAATAAGCAGTCTCAAAGCGACATATTTGGATTAGAAAAACATTTACATGCATGGCCCTGTTATTGTCCCTTGCTATTAAAAAAGTAAATCTCTGCTGTTAAACCCACTGACACGACTCCATTTAGAATGAAGACGAAAAATAGATCCAGTCAAGAAAATATTTGTGTCTAATACAGAACAGTCTGTGAGGCATTTTTGGCCATATAAATACTTTCCTCTACAAACTGACATAATGAAATTTTTATACTTTCTTATGTTCAAATATTCTATAGTTCTAATATTTTGAATGAAATTTATAATTCCTTTCCTTCACCAGCTGATACAATAAGACTAAAAAAAAACACTTTTGTAGGTGAATGAAAGAAACAAGTCAGAGTTAAAATTAAGAAAACCACCATGAAAAACAAATCCTACAGCAAAAAATAAAACACCAAATGTTAAAAAAATCATAGACATCAGCAAAATTATTTTCCTACCTTGTTGTGACATTATGAAGAAAACAAAACTCAGAATGCAAGTTTTGATTAAAAAATCTGTCAGTTCACATGTAATTTAATATGGAGTGACATAAACTGCTAAAAGGTACATTTTAACATTAAAGACCAAAACTCCAGTGATTAATATTACAGTGATGACAGAATGGGAGTGCCTTATTTTAATCCACTGTTTATCTCAATGGGGTAATTTATAGATCACTCGACATGTTTTAATAGCAGGCATAAAAAGGCACCCTCTAATATCCACGTGCTTGCAAGATCTGACATTTGGAGTTACATCTTCAGAAAATACCAGCAACTGCATTTGTTGGACATATATACAAATAACCAGTCATCCCACACACAGTTTATAAAAAGTGATCTATTAATAACAAAACAGCTCTGGAGACATACAGCCTCTTAATATTCAGGTAGAGTATCAAGTGTTTAAGTTAAAATAAGGGCAGGAGCACAAAGAGTGGTCAAGGCATTGATTTGGCTGCCAAATATAGTTTTTACCATCATAAATCTCTGGCTGACAACTGCACAAAGGCTGCTTTACCTAAACCCTGCCAAGGAAGGGTGTTTGCTGCCGGATTGCCTGATAGTCACTATGACAACTGATGCCACAATTAGACAAGTACAATCCCACTTTCAAACAGGCACACAAGTCATTAATTCAGCAGGACTTTTGTTGACAATATGTTATGAGGGAAATATTTAATGCAATTCCGAGGCTGAAATATTCTCCTGTTATCTGTAGTAAAATAAATTGCAAGAACTGATGAAAACAACCATTTAATTAGTCTAAAGTGAGCTGAGGAAGCTATCCTGAACATTTTGGTTTAATGAACTCACAGGTGCACAGAACTCCTTAGACTTGCAGTAGATGATTTGAAGAACATACTAAGAAAGATGTCACATTTGGGGGGACAGCAAAAGGGAAAGAGAATAAAATGTTTTGAAAAGAGAGCAAACAAATTGCCTTCCTAAGTCTCCCATTCTATGGAGATATCCACGAGCATTTTTCCCCTGTGTGAGGGAAAAATCTCTCAAAGGCTCAACAAGCTCATCTGAGCAACTGCAGAGGAATAAGACTCTGATCACCATTACAATGACATTTCCCCACCTAGGAGAAGTGAACTGACTTGTTTACAAAACTGCTTCCCATTTGATCTGTTCTTTGAGGCCATTGGGAAGGTCATGAGGAAAGCAGAAGAGTCATAGGAGGAGGAAAATGCAGAACAGAAAACTCCCATACAACTGTGAGTGTCAAAGAAAGGGTTTGAGGGAGTCAGGGGACAAAAATCTGTAAAACACTGACTCACATTCACAGCAGTGACACGGGGAGCTCTGAGACCCTCTGCCACCAAAGCTCCCTGAGATGTCCTTTACATAACCCAAATATTGCTGTAAAGCAGTTGCTCTGGGGAGGGTGACACCAAGTCAAGAAGCATTTGACATTTTTGGGCTCAGATGGCAGCAGGGTGAATTGACCTTGGCTTGGGCAACACCATGGTCTTGGGAATGTCCTACGGTCATTCCAGTGAACAAAAAAATGCTACATGTGGGTGCTGATGGTGCATTTAAGTTGAAAGAGAAGAGAGATTTGGTTGCTGGAGCTGCTGAAATCTCCATGGGATTAGAGCCTGAGACCATTTCAGCCCCACAGCAACCAAATTTGTTGGGCTTGTGAATGAGTCCTCCCTGTCCAGGTCCCAATGTGTTCAAAACCATATTCTGCACTGCTGGTGGGACCAGGCATGGGACAGAGTGAAGTGAGGCAATATCAATGTAGGCAGTGTGAGGCATTGCACCTTTTCAAGAGCAGATCTGGGCTGTGTCCCAGGTGAGACATCCTTGCATCTCATTTCAACCACAAGAGCAGAACAAGGAGGCAGTGAGAGGCCAGGCTGTCTTCCCATCCCTGCTCTAAGTGGGCACTTTCCAACCACTCCTCACCTGAAGGGCCTCAGGCAGCATGGCCAGGAGGTGGACAATGAGGCCATTTTGCACAGGGCATCAATGCCCTTATTTCTGAAGCTGCTGAAAGCAAAACCAGCTCTTGGGCTGTTGGCTCAGGGAAGGTCTTCCTCTGTGTTTTTCCTGGTTTTGTCTGGGGTAGAATTAACTTTCTCCCCAGGAGAGGGCACAGTGCTGTGTTTTGGGTTTAGGATGAGAATGATATCGGTAACACACTGATGGTTTAGTTGTTGCTGAGTAGGGTTGGTGGAGCCAGGGATTTTTCAGCTTCCCATGCTGCCCTCCCAGGGAGGAGGCTGAGGGCTACAAGGAGCTGGGAGGGGACACAGCAAGGACAGATGACCCCAGCTGGCCAAAGGGATATTCCAGACCATTTGGTGTTATTAAACTGCTCTTTAAAATGTTTTTTTTTTTTCTCAACCCACAATTTTTCCTTTTTTTCTGGTTCTCTTCCCCATGGATGAGAGCTGTGTGGTGGTTCTGTTGCTGCTGGCTTAAACCACAAAAGGCATCAATTAATCATTTCCCCAATAAATACTGCTGCTCACCCTCTACCAACAGCAGGACAGGTTAGTTATGTTATGCATAATTAAATAAAGTTATGCAGATAAGGTCTTGGTGTCCTTGAACCTTTAAATCGAAGACAAGTCACCCAAAGAAACCTGATCTAATCACTCAAGAAAATGATGGCACAGGTGATCTTTGTTTCTCCATCCAGCCCCAGTCTTCTCTGCTCCCTTCCATACACAGGAATCACTGCTTTTCTCCAGCTTTTGTTATCAGTTGCCACATGAAGACAGGAAATGAAGACTTCTATTAAACTGAAAGCATAGTGCTTTCCACCCTAACAGACATGGTATCAAAGTCTGCTACTAAATGTAACCTGTGATCCCTCCAATAGACCAACTTCTCAACAAACAGAGGAATCTCTGTTTGCAGCCACTACGGAAGATGGGCACGAGAGCCCCAGGAAAGCCCCATTGTGCCACTTAAGTGGAAATTATGAATAGCTTTAGAAAAAAATTACAAAAAATAAAGCAGTAATTTGGTGTGTCATTCTCTTACACCAAAACATGATATCTAGATGCTTGCAGCTGCTTCTGTGATTCACAAGATAGAGCAGGACTACTGTGTGCATTTTATAAAGAAAATCAGATCGAAACCACACTCTGATAAACAACATTAGACATGCTACTTTCCTCCTTACATTAGGATGCTTTTAAAAACCAGGCAAATTTGTATCATTCCAATTTCACACGCAAACTAGTACAGAGAAGTTAAATGAGTTACTCAAGATCAAAATGTAAGAGGGCAGGTCTGCTTCTCAGATCTCCCTGCTCATGTGTGAGAAATATGCCTGGAGCTGGAGTGGTCCTTGCAGGTGCCATCCAACTTAGGATATTCTAGGATTCAATGATTCTCTGCTTATCCAAGTTCTGGATTAGGCAGAATAACTGATCCTGTTTGCTAACAATAACCTGGTATTTGCAGGAGAATATGAGTGATGTGTTTTACCAAAAAATCAATGGTTGCATGAAAACTTCAACTTCCTCTCTAAACAAAATTCCCCACATGCCACTCCCCTTCAGGGGAATTTAGCAAGAGCTTAGCCCAACTTCATTACAATTAATAAGGCTTCTGCCTACTTAGAACCAGCCACAACCATTTTCTCCATTTGCCTCCTCTAATTGCTCCTCTTGCTGAAGACTACAAATAATTCAGCAGCTATTGGTAGAGGAAACACACAAAGCTAAAACTATTGCACTAAAATAAATTTCCATGTTCTTATGCCTTGTGGCACTAATGGATGCTTGCCTGCAGGGTTTGTTTTGTCAGTTTTAATTTTAATTAGGAATTAACTCTGCAATGTGTCTAGTTTCTTCACCCCATTTTTTCCCCCCACTGGATTACATTTCAGTTGCATCATGCCTCCTTCCTAAGGCTTCTGGAAGGGCTCTGCACACTTAATGATAAAGATTCCAGTTTTCCGCTCCGACTCTTTCTCATGTTTGATTACATCATCCTCTTCTAGATAAGTGTGTTTGTTAACATAATGACATTACTGTTCAATTTTCGCAAAGCAATTAAAGATGTGTTTAATTTGAAGGATCTCAGTTGTTTTATTGTCTGCAATTAGGTATATTAACTTCAGTGGGAGTAGTAAATACTAATAAAAGTGCTTTGCTGAGCTGAAGTCTTTCAGGAGGGTATGCAGACAGCACAACTGCATCGTTTTACGTAACAAATTCTGCATGATTTTGATGTATACAGGTTATTAAAGTAACTTCTGGTAACACAGAAAGGATCCTACATTATAGCAACAGACAGCATTTTCACTCTCCACCAACTTGGCTACAGAAAATACATGCTTATTTTGAATGAAAACTTTTGTTTTGCCTGGCAAACATTAAGAAAATTAATCTACTCTGAATTGATAAGGATCCCTGCCCAATGCACTACTAAGTAGAAATATCCACGTTTTCTTTTCCTTGGGATTAGTTTACTGCTTTTTCAGATGAATGCATGATAGAGTCGTTAGTGCCAAATCCTTATGTAACAGTTATTAGATATTTAAACACCAATGTTTGAGTGTCTGTTGTACACTTAAAATAGATGACTGTCAGCTCTTGTAAACTCCAGAGCAGAGCTGAAACACTCATCTGATCTGAAAGGCATTTATTGAAACTATATTTTGTGCCTTTCAAGTGGCGCTGCTATTATATAAGGGGAAAGCTGGAACTAACACTGCAAAATCCTAATGATCCTCGCCTGCCTCACACAAGTCCAGTGGACCAAATCCAGAATTCATAGGAAGTGACAGGTGCCTGTCAATGCCAACATCAGTGGCACTGGGCAGGAAGGAGGGTAAATGACAGTGATATAGGAATTTCAAATGGATTAGTGGACCCAGACACAGCTTGATGAGGGAAGGAGTGATAAGAGTGACAAGGAAGTTCTCCCTGCTCCCTTGGGTGATAGTTCTGGCACCTGTGTTTTAGGGTTGCAATATGATGACTTTGCTGGCAGGGGGTGGATTTCTGGAGGAATATTATTAAGTTTTCTTCCTCAATGCTGGTTGTTCAGTGGCTGTTTTTGTCATTAAAGACCAAAGGGTTGAGCTGTGGTGGGATTTCACACGGAGTCCCACTGTCCCAGGTGACCTCTTGGTCAACATCACTGCTTGATTCTGCAAGATCTGTACTTTTAACATTTGGATACTTGAGATTTCCTCAAGGCACTACAGCACTGCATATTCCAGTATTTACTGAAGGAATATATCACTGTTTCTGTACAGACACCCAACATGCAGAGCTATTAAAAAATAATGTTCATGCTGCTTTTATTTTGGTCTATGAATAAATATACTCTGCAACTTCCTTCCAAAACAAATGTCTTCTCTCACAAGGCCTGCCATGTTATGTTGCATCTCTGCACATTAAAAGTTAAAAATTATTTATCCTGAATTGTTAAAATTTTCATTAATGGCAATTTATGTCACTCAAAGAAGCCTCCTTGGGAAGAACATGGCATACTTGTACAGACCTATTATGAGAGTTGTCAGAAACATTTGTCCTTATGAAATATAAATAGACAGTATGTTAGATGATTTAGTGAGGGATCTCTTATTTATTTAAAAACAAACATGTTTTTTTCATTTCTCCTTTCAGGAAACCAGGTCATGTAGATTAGACAAGAAGGTTCTCAGACTAATGTTAACACATCCGTAAATATTTTCTCAAAACTCTTATCCATCTCTCCATACACCCCAGGCTTTGACCTGCCCAGGGGCAGAAGGCATCACCTAAGTCCTTCTCCACTTCTCCCTGAGGACACTCAGAGGCTCCACTACATCACCTCCTTCCCTGGAGATTTGATTTCCAAGGCACCTTCATGGCAACACTTGCACCCAGTGCATCATTTCCCCAATACTCCCAGCCCTGAGGAGCTACCTCCAAACATCAGGTGAATTTACTCCTGAAAAAAAAAAAAAAAAGTGGCTTTTTCTGCCTTTGAATTAGACCTGGGTGGGTAAACAAGGATCATTTCTTTGTCCTTGCTGATAACAGCTTAACAAAGCTGTGTGCAGAGCTCCGCAGTGATGCTAAACTTAATTTTCCACGACTGCTGAGGTTCATAACCAGAATCCATTTCAGGTGGACATAAAAATCCAGCCCAATATTTACTTGCCACTGGATACAAATGTTACCTAGTGAAGTCTGCACTAGTGTCAGAGAGGTGGATAAATCCTTCAACTTTGTTAAATGTGGAATAAAGGAGAGAATAACTTGAATTAAATTCCTGTGCCCACTTGAAATGATGTCTGGCTGTGCCTCTGTACCTGTGCCTGATTTTTGCATGAAAATATTCTCTTTGTCCCTATCTGGTGTTCTCCTTCAAAAAGGAATTGAGTTTAAAAAGAAGGCAATAATGTAAGATTTTTAAGCAAACAGTTCAATATTTCCTTTAAAATGTTCTCTGTATTCAAGAGCACTTTGATTTCTATCTTTTTTTTTCCCTCCAGGCTTTGAAACTGTACCTCTTTTAAAAAAAGACCATCCCTGATTTTAGTCTTTTGTTCCTTTATGAGCTTTGTCCCCGACTTTTAAATGTGGAGAGAGTTGAGAGGCATGTTGTGAGAGGAGAGAAAATAAAAAAAAGTAAAAAAAACCCCTTGCAAACTGTGTTAAATACACCTTTTGTTCATTACGTTTAATATAACATTCACTATGAAGATTGATATTGAATTATACATTAATTTTAATGCTAAATAACTTTCCTATTTAAAACCCCCTTAGTTTTCTTATAATGTACAGTAATTAAAAAGTGAACCAAAAGAGGCAGCAATAAATCAGGGTGCACAATGCAGTAAAAATATTATAATTAATATTTAACATACGTTTTGATTACTTTTAGAATAAGTACAAGAAATATCAATTAGAATATATATTCAAACTTTGCTGCCTTTTCCCCATTATACCCTGGAAAGGGGCTATTTTTAATTCTGGATATTGCATACAAAATAATACATAGTCCCTAATTAAATATAAGGCTGCAATTCAATTGAGAGTTTCTGCTGATGTCATAAATAATAAGAGCACAGCTCGAGGTATCAATGAATGGCAGCCAAAGCCTGAGATTGAATTACAACTTCAGCATTCAGTCTGTGGATCTGTATTGTTATTTGCAATAGATGGAAAATGATTATTATTATTTTTTAAATACAGACAAAAAGAAGGAAATTTGAATTCAAAATCGGTGACTAGGTGGTGGAAGATTAGAAGTCTTGTGATTAGAGAACACAGCTTATTGGAAATTGAAATGTACAAATGTGCCAAGCAGCAAATCTGTGGCTGAGGCTAAATTCTGCCTTTTGTTTGTCAGGTTTTGGAAATCTATGGGCAATTCATGCCTAAAAAAATCAAGCGTTGGTCTTGTCATCAAGAGTTTTGCCTCTGCCTACCCAATCTGTGTCCAGCAACCATCACTGGAGCTGCCCAGCTCTCACCTGGCCTGGGGGCCCCAGCAAGGAGCAGAAATTCTGAGAGTAGAAGGTGCTGCCAGGGTGAAAATCAGTGACACCAAGTCACCCCAGCTCTGCTCGTGGAAGCAGACTTCCACCCCTGCAGTCTTTTACCCCCAGTGGGTTTTCTGCATAAACCCCAATTATTTATCATTTCCATCCAGAATGAGTAAGGGCTGTACACTCATGTGGACATTTTTCCCCGAATAAATGACCCCTTAATAACCAGAAGGATTTTTATTTATGTAACATATTGGATTTCAGTTATGTTATGGCAGCAGAAAGAAGGTAGTTAATCAATATGAAGGCTTGCTTTCAACAGATTGCACAGCACTCAGCATGACAAGATCCCCTTCTGCTACACCACAGGTCACTCATTTGTATTTTAAGGCCATTTTTCCATGCTTAGCACATCCATCCAGCCACGAGGATGTACAGCTCTCCATCTGACTCTGGCATGCAAAAAGGCAACAGTTTAAAGGTGCTAAAATGCCACGAGTCCTAAGCAAGGTGTGAGACACAGCTGTGATGCCACAGAGCCTGAGCTGTGTTGGTGGCTTTAGAGGAGTTTGTCACCTCGTTTCTGCCCAAACTCAAGGCATCACAGAGCCCCTTCTCATTGCTCCCTCCCCTCTCCTGGCTCAATTTATGCAGATAATGGGGGCCAATATTTTTCCCCAGCCTAGGGAAAAATAACAATGGTTCTGGCAGAGTCTGCTCTGTTTGCCCTGTGATACAGCCACATGAAGGGCTGCAAGGTGCCCCCTTTCTTCCCTGGGCAAGTGTGTACTGAGGGCTAGATCCCAACTTTTCAAGAAAAAGAAATTGATGGCTTACAGTTGGAAGCACTGTGGCTCCCCACATCTCACACGCTACCTTCTGACACAGGCTGGATATGCCAGAACCCACAGATTTTGCTTTACAAAATCAGTATATTGCTGTCTAAGAACAAGTATTTTGTCTCATTTAGCCTAAGAAGAACGAAGAGCCAAGAGGCCCTGAAAACGCACAATGAAGCCCCTTGGAATACAATTTCTCTTCATATGGTACATTTTACTCAATATTTAAATATCCTATTGTTCTTAAACACATAAATTTTATTGCCTTTTCCCTAAAAAGAGCCATTTCCTAAAGAGTCTTAAACTATCCAATAACAATTGTCATGATAGCCTGTTTATGCCTTCCAGGTGATTTTTTGAAGGGCAGAAAATATATGTTTCTTTCAGACATTTGCTGTTAACTCCAAACAACCTGTAGAAATTTTGATGGCCACCTTCATAACATCTGAATAAGGGTTTAATTGTGCCTGTAACTGACCATGCAGACATGGGCCCATGGTTTTCAAAAAAGCTTTGCCCCTGGTATAAAGAAACCTTGAGAAATCTTGTGAAAGCAGACAAGGGAACAGCGAAAACAAGGTGCAGAATACTGAGGTGTTCCTTCCTAACACACAGTACTTCTGAATGCTTTTTATCAAGACCAACATGAGCAACATAATTTACTGCCAAAATAAACCTGCCATAAACACCGATACTCTGATATTGCTGATAAACAGGTATTTCAATTTGTAAAGCATATGCTTACATTGGTATGGGGAGATGTTAGTCCCAGGGTGATATTTAGAAAACACAAACAGCTGCCTCTGTCCCCAGATGCACATAACAAAGTAATAATAATCTTCCTCCATGATAAGCTGCTATAGGTGTCTTAGTTACCTCATGTCTCACTTGATTCTGAATCTATGAAGATTTTTTTGTTTCTTTTTCAGCTTTTTGATTTTGGAGATGATTTCAGTAGTGCTAAGAAGGTTAAGTTCTAGGATCTGTTGCGTGACTCTTGAATTTAGACTTTTCTAGGTTCTTTGAATGGTGAAAGGCAAATCTTTAGCAGACACACCTCTCCTCCATCCATCAGTGACTACCTGACATATCCAAGAAGCAGTGCCTGGAGGCAGAGGCCAAGTCTCATCTCTGCCAGCTACAACTCAAATTTAACCCTACCTGCACTCAGTGCTGACCTGCACATGTGGGGTTGTGTCTCCAGCCACTGCTGCTGAATTTGGTCCAGCCAGGGCCTCATCTGCAAAACACATCAGTAGGAAAGAGGTGTTAGATGATAGATTCTGTGGCTATTTCATCTCCAGATGTAAGTAGCTCTTCAAATAAAATGCCAGCAGAAAAATCAAGCCAAATAATGCAGTGGTTTGCTGCCCTGCAAATATTTGGTGCTGCCTTGGGATGACAGACCATTTCTGTCTGGAGGAGGAAGCGCTTGGAGACAGTAGCATTTTATTTCTCTCCCTCCAAGGTGGACATGGGATAATAGGAGAGAAGGTAAAGGGAGAGAGCTGGTGTACCTGACTGGATGTCAAGGAGGGTGGTGGAAACACTGTGTGGAAACACACAGTAATCCAGAGGTGCAAATTCGTGGAAAGATTTGGAAATCTAGAGGAAAAACAGCCTGGCAGGTCCGGGCTGAGCTCCTGGGATTATGATGAGTTTCTCTCTTGCTATTGATTGTTGTCACCAAAATACATCTGCTGCTTTATGCAACTGAGGCTTCCTATGAAATGCATACATAGGCTCAATGATTCTTATAATTACAGGCTGAAAAGAACTTTGCATATTCATGAGTATCACAGCATTTGTCACAGCTGTAGACCTCCAGTAAGCAATGCCTGTGATTAGGGTTTTGTTCTTCCCAAGTATATATTTTTCCATGAACCCTTATTGGTTCTGAAAAGTTATGATCTTAACTCTCCACTCCTGTCAAACACAATTTTATTCCTTTTTACTGCCAGCAATATGAATGAATTCCTGCTTCTACAGCCAACATCAGGACTAGCCGGAACTGGAATTTGCATTGATGAGGCAGTATTTTATTTAACTAATGTAATAACCTACAAAAATCTATAGTTGGAGTGACAACAATTTTATTATCCCAAGTGAAGAGCTGCCCATTCATTTTCTCCTCTGTGATTTAAGACCACTAACCTCTAGACCGCCCTGCTCATAAACAAACAGGTCTTGTGGACCTTCTTAGGTTCACAAAAGAGGTCAAATGAAATAATAAAGACCTGGTATGCCACAGGATGTACTAACCATTAAGCAGCAGATTAAAGATTGAAAGTTTTTGAAAGCTAGACAGCCATGTATGAAATCTAACCCACCCCATGGACATTTCAACATAAAATGGTAGGAGAAGTGAGAAAAGTAGACTTTTTTCCTTCTGAAGCTATATTTTTCTAACACAGAAGACAGAGAAGTGTAATCAGTCATGGTCAAAACCCTGCCAGTGAGTATTACTTATTTAGCCTCATATTCCAGGTGACTCACAACTTGTCTACCTGCCAACATCTGAAAATAATAAGTTATAGAAAAGTTATTAACTAAAGCTATGTGAACTTTGAAGTAGCTAAACCTAAATTAAATATAAACATACAAAACAGCCTGGGGCTAATTAATCTAATTTGGTCTCAGCCACCTCACTCCATTTTTGTTTGTTTGCAGTTGTTTTTCCCCTTCCTCCTCCTATGTGGTCTGCAGAGAGGGATGATCCTGAAGCTGGTCAGGGGCAGAGATTGCATCTTTCTGCCCCTCTGATCAGAAAAGCACGGTCACTTTTCCTAGAAACAAAAAGCTCCTCTCTCTGGATGTGCTGGGAAGGAGGGGAGCTGTGCCCAGGCAGATGTGTGCCAGCTGAGAGCCCAGCTCCAGGAAGCCTCGTGCCCACGCACCATGTGTGGCTGGAAGGGGAAGCCCGTCTTCCTCCTCCTCCTCCTCGCTGTCAGGTATAAATTGCACACTGGAGGCTTTGATGACAACATGGTGCTCCCTCCAGGAGCTTCCTCAGAAAGCTGAGCCTGAAAGCAGCACCAAGGGAATCACCTCTTCCTTACTTTTTAGAATTTATCTTTGAACACACTGAGCTCTTTCACCACTGATGAGTGTCTTCTGCCATCCTGGGCAGGCAGACAACGTGCCCGAATATTATGCAACACTCAGTGTTTAGAGAGGTTGTGGTGGCCTGGCCGTTTTTAGTATTTTAGAGGTTTTAAACTGAAAAAGCAGAGGGGGGAAAAAAAAACATGCTAAAAATAAGCTCTTGATTAGGTGTGGGAAAAGTGAAGATTCGAGGAAATCTCAGGGCTGCAGCCCCAGCACGAGGTAACAATAGACTCAAAACACAAAAAAGTGTCAGTGCAGTTCGCTTGTAAAAAGAGGAAAATGCACAATAGCACAACAGTGAGTTCACCTATTATATAATTGGAGGTTGTGTGTACATGTGCAGACAAGATGACAGAATAAAAAGCCTCCTCTAGGAAATCCAAAACTTGGCAGCTTTGGCCAGGTAGAGTATGAGGCGGGTAGTGTCTAACAACAAAAAGAAACAGTCTGTAACTAAGGTTTGATTCAAGCTATAGCTCTCCTTGCTAAACAGCAGCCAGATTTACTGCTGCAAAACCCATAAAAACAAAGGGAGAATAAGTCTGGCACGAGAAATAAGGCACAGAGAAAGAAAGGCAGAAAGGGAGACGCAGCATTAAATATACCAAGGCTGAGTTGTGCATTTGATTTCATACAAGGATAATTTGGAGGGCTATGCATAAAGCGAGAGGATTTCACTCACACGGAGTTTCCACATGGTGTGAAGTGCCTTTCCCAGGGGGCCAAAGGAAACCCAACCTGTTTGACAGGAGGGAAGTGAAGCAGCTGCTGTGCCCTCAGCCCCACCAATGCTTTGCTTTGGCATCTGGGATGGCTTCCCAAAGCTCTCCTCTTTCCCACCCCAGAGTGTTCATCCTACATCAGGGAGCTAGTGGGATCCCTATGCTTCACAGATTTGTTAACAGCAGTCCTTGATTTAGGCTTGTTTATAGGGATTTTCCTGTCCCTTAGAGCTTAACTATGTCCAACACTTGAATTTACACAGAAAAAACAGTGATTCTGGTGCTCTTACTGTAACAGGATGAAATGTTTCAATCAAAGTATGCCATACTTGATATTTTCCAGGGGAGAGAGCTCTACAGAGATATCACTGACTGTTTTGGTAGAAAGGATCTCTACAATCTTCTCTTTCAATCACCTACCAAGTCTGTTCTACCCTGAAGATGTCACAGATCTTTCCACACTTTCCAATATTAAAAAAGCAAAAAATATTTTCCTTAACATGAATTTAGTGTATTAATAATCCTCTCCGTGTTACCCCTTACTCCTACTGCTACTTCTCCCAGGGTTCTCATGCTCATTTCCAACTCAATTGCCACATATTTGCATTTTGGCCATACAACCAAATACATCAATTAACTTTTTTTTTTTTTTTCATATCTGCCACACCAGTCACAGCTCTCCAAATGTTTCATCTTTCTAGATTTCTTACATTTAACAAAAGAAAAACATACTAAAATGCACTAACAGCAATAAAAATGTATTGGTTTTGTTTTTTGCTTGGCACATTTCCTGCTGTTCTCTGATCTGCAGGAGTTGCCAGGTCATCCAATAACCAACTTGTGTCACTGGGATTTCCATCCTGATTCTGCAACGAAGTTGATGGGGAACTTCTCTCTACCCCATCACCTTGCTGCACACACAGGCTGTATTTTGAGGTGTTACAAGATAATTTTGATGTTCCTTTTAATCAAATAGGGTATTAAACCTCAGATTATTAATGTATAGAAACAAATGTATCTCTCTTTGTTATTAATATCAAGATTAAAAGGTACTTGAAAGCTAATAACTTATTTCCATTTTAAAACTTACAAAACAGTAAATACCTTACAAATTATGATGTATGTGCTCATAATTGACTCATAAGGTATTTGCCCAAACAACAGACATAGGGTCAATTAGCAAGAAGCTTGTAGTATTCCACGTTTTGTGGAATGTGGGCTGCATTTCAGCAGATAAATGATTTCAAAACTTTTCTACTTTCCCCTGCTTGAGACTCAAATTCTTGATGCACCTGTGGACTTACAAGATGAGGGTTTGGGGGTTTTTGCTGTTTGTTTTTTCCACCAAGCTAGATGACAGAGATAGAGAAAAGCACACTGAACAAATTCCAGGACAGCTGTTCCTACAGAGGTTTCTTTTCTTTTAACCCCCTCAACTGCATGGGAAAGTCAATGCATTATTTTGAGACTTTTATTTTAGCAGAAGGCTTTGTGGCCACCAGTGCTCAGACAGACCCCTGGGAGCACACAGGGAAGGTTGCAAAGAAGGTGGATTCAAAACAATGTGACAAACAAGCTCAGACCAAGTCCCAGGCAGGGTTTTTCTATGAACTTTTTTCACCACCAGCATGAAATCAGCCACCTCTGAAGTTTGACCGCACTTCAAATGTGGTCAAAAAGATGGTAGTTTTGATCCATCCTGCAATGCTTACCATTTCAGGCCAGCTCCTACAGATATGTAAATACTTTACTTGTATGAGCAGTCCCACCAAGGACATTTGCACGCATCAAGTTAAGCACAGGTAGCATTGTTTGTGGAATAAGAATGTAATTCTTTATGACCCTAAAATACATTAATGTATCAAAGGATGTTGACAGAGCCCAGGACAGCAGACAGGCCCCTAACTTATTTAACTTTCATAAATATAATTAGTCATGTATTCTCATTTCTGATTGCCTAAATACATTTGTAAATCAATTAATACCTGAAGTTCGAGCTTTGGGGGCGTATTCTCAAGAACAACTTCCTTTAGATCTCTCTGCACAGATACCACTGTTTTCAGGAGAGTTAATAAAGTCCTGGCAGGTGCAGAATATAAATCCATACCAGTGAGGGGTACGAGTCTGTTCATTCCTATTCATGAACTGTGTATTATTTATACAATGTTTGTGGGCTCAGCAAAGCAGAGGATATTTTTTAAATAAATGTTTATGTTCAAATAACTTTGCTTAGTCTTATCTAATCTACCTTCAACATCTTAAGCACTGTAGGTGATTTTAAAAGTTTGCAAAGTATCTCTCATCTGCTTTTACACATTGGGTTTGGCAAAAAGCAGACGTCGGAATATTTAGCAATTCTGACACACAAAAATTATCCTGATGCCATCAAGTATCTTGAATCTTTTGCAAAAGAGTGTTAGCAATTTATCAGTGGGAGGATTTTCCTCTCCCTCTCTTCCTACTCAACCCCTGACTCATTCAGCCCTTTACTGATGGAACAGGCTTGTCCACTCCAGCACTGCAGGTAAATACTGGGCTCTTCATTTTCCACAGGGACAGAGGGGCACTACAGACTAAGGTCATGCCCTTGGAAATGCTCACTCAAAGTCCCCAGAGGCTGCTGAGGGGTAAAGTCCTTAATATCTGCAAAGATCTAGGCCTGCTCAGCTTCCTTATGACCACAGGGAAATGGCACAGCACTCTGGGGTTTGATTTCTCAGCTGCACCTTCACCACTGGAGCATCCTTTCTCTCCTAAGTCAAGTTTAGAGTCACTCTCCTATGAAGAAAATTAATTTCTAATCCTTTACTAGTTTGTGTTGGAGCAGCACAATCCTCTGTCCCATCCAGAAAACCGTGTTGAAAACTTCAGCAACATAACATAGGATAATTTTATTAAGTTTTATCCAAGTTCATGTTTTTTTCTTTAATCCTGTTAAGTTTTGGGCCCCTCTAATCCCTGCTAGTGGCATTCAGCTCTACAGGCCTGTGACACATTGCTCACACGTGCACACTCAGAGCACTTTGGCAAAACCTTTGGGGAAATTTTCTGCCTGCAGACAGGAAATGTGCTCCTGTACTGATCTTCTACCAGTTTAGTAAGGGCTGTCTGGTGAAATGCAATATCACTGCTGTGCCACACTTCGGCTGTCACTGACAGCCTGATGGATCACAGAGTATTTCCTGGTGACACAATGGCCAAGGTTTGGTCTGCATGGCCATTGCACATGGGTGTGACATCAAGCACATGGGTGTGAAACCTACACCAACCATCAAGCACTGTTAGTCTGGATTTCTTTAAACTAAATATCTACAGGTTTTTTTATCCATTCATGTTGGGAGAGAATGACCCAGTTACAAAATCGAGTGTAGGCTGGGCAGAGGAGTAGGTGGAAGGGGAAGAGCTTGATCCTGTTTGTAAGGGAGGTTACAAGTATTTGGGTGTCAATTCAAATAAGAAGTTTCACTTGACACTATCTGATGTGGTCAAAATACTCAACCCTACCAGCTGGGCTTTATAATAGGAATGCCCACTCAACCTTAGCTCCAACAGGCACAATTGTTGCAATATAATACACCCTCACTGGACCTACTCAAGCTGCATTTTGATGATTTGTCTTACTGTTAACATGCAATCCCTGGCAACTCCCAGGCATCAGGACTCTCCTGATTGTTAAAATGCTCTGTCTGAACATGGCTCAGACTTGCTCACCACATAAGTGCTGTCTTTAGGTCTACTTGAAAAAAAAAAAGGCCCTTTTTATTTAAAGTGACAGTACACAGGAAAATGATTATACAGCTTTTGAATAGCTACAGTGATTGTTGTGTTCTTTCACTGACTGACTTTCACATGTGAAAATTACCCTCTTTTCAGGAAGACTTTGCTGCACCTTCCAAGCCCCCAAACCCTGCACTGGTTCTTCCCTCTACTGGGGAAAGGGTTTGATGGCTCGATGCTCGTGGCACGTTGGGAGGGGGATGTGGAAGGGGTGGAACAGGCCTCTATGGTCTTTGGAAGCTGGCCAGGGCTGAGGCCATTGGATCTAAATTTAGGAGGGGTTTCACTTAATAGGGCTTGCAGCTGTGCATAGGTTGGGGTGTGAATTCCATCTCTCCCGACATACAAAACCAAAGCTTTATTAAAGAAGCAGTGACTTCGAGCTGTTCTGAAGTACCCTATCATTTTCACTACCCTGTTCATCTGTTAAGGCATTTATATGACACATATAGGAAATAAAAGCCATCAATAAACCCTGTGTTTTGAGTATACAGATGCAATGACCAATAATAGGGTTAATAACCAGGAACAATGCGTACAGAACCAATATTTTGTACCAATATAGTTTCTCACAAATTAATGTTCAAAAGTATAAATTCCCTAACCACTAGTGTCAGAGCTGGAAATATTATTGCCTCTGTTTTATATGTAGGAAAACTTGGAGCACAGAAAGGCTTTGTGAATACCCAGAGCCATTCCCAGCTATACCATATCCTTACTTTGAGATCACTGTGCATAAAGTGCAATGCCAGGGCAGTATTTTGGTGCTTTGTATTAGGGCATGGCTCAGTTCAGGGGGACCCTGAGCATAACCTGACGTTCTCCAAATCTTCCACTAAGCAGCCCAAATGAGAAGAATTCAACACGATAACTTTCTCCTACTCTTATCCAGCCAAAATTCAGTGCAGGGGTAAAATCAGTCAGCTTCCTAAGCCTTTTTTAAAGGATAACTCAGGAGAAGATGACTTGCCCAAGTGCAAAGTCTTTATTTTATAATATACATACTGAAAGTCTTTTTTTTTTTAATAATTCTATGATTCTATAGATTTTCTGTTTAAAGAAGGCTTCAAAAATACATTTTCTTTCCTTTTCACCATCATTTGGTTTTAACTCTATATTTGTGCAAGCCCACAGTTAAAAGTAAGAACTCGTGCTGCAATTTTAATTGAGATTTTTTCTCTAAATTTATACATATGGGCCCAGTCTTGCAAAACATTTCCACATAACAATTCTCAGACATGACCTTTTCTGCTGAGCCACAGAAACACAGCCATGCACTGTGGTGCTCAGCACCCTGTGTCCTGTTCCTTCAGCATCCTTTTTCTTGGTCTGGATGAACGTGCTCATTTGTGATACTGCCACAGAGAACATTGCTCTGACACAAAATTTAATCACTTCTCTCTTTGTGTCTCTCCTGATTGCCCCGTCTCTTCCAAACTAAAAATAAGTTCTTTGTATTCGCTGAAGCCCGTTACAGCTTCAGCTTCTCTTTCCCATTGTCTCTAGTTTGCCATTAAAATGTACTGAGTGCTCTTAGTTACACCATGACGCAGCCTCCTTTGCTCCAGTTAAATTTTCCAAAGTGCGCATTTCTGCTTTTCCCCAGTCTATCCCCACAGGGAGAGAAGCTCCTCATAAATACCTAAAGAGCAACCTCCTCCACTCGCTTATTTGTTATTCCTCCTCACCAGCTCAGCAGGGACAACAGGTCCAAATGAAATCTTTTTTCTCCTCCTGTGTTTGTGGTCTAATAATGGCCGTATGTTTGACCATGACTCATTGGATACCTATGTATTCTCCCTGGCAACCAGCAGAATTGCTCCGTTTTTGAGACCAGACTAGATTGGGTTTACCAAGGACAACATAGAAACAGACCAGACTTTATCCCTCTTAAAACATTTCGCCGCTCTAACTAAAAACAAGAATTGTAAGCACTCTCAGACAAAGACCATCATTCTGTTTGGCATTTCGTAACACCAAGCACAGGAGAGGCCTGGGCCTTGCCTAGGACACTGAGAAAGGGTTCAGTTATAGAAAAAATAAAATAAATTTAAATAACAAAATAAAATAAACAAGGTTTTGAGTGGCCCCTGTATAATAAATGCCTGTTTTTATGTGCACAACTAGAGAAACAGCCACATGCCCCCACATGTACCTGTTACACAAGTACACAACACTGCAAAGTCACATACACTCAGAGATCACCAATAAAAGCTTTTCAATTTTCCACTTGCAGAGATGGTTCTGTACAGAAATGGAGTTGATGCAAAATAAAGCTATAGTTATTCAAGACCCACCTCTTACAGTATCACCCAACTTAAGTTGTTCAAATTATCTTGCTGTAACTGATTTTTTCCCCAATTGGCTAAAATACCTATTGTAATACTTAGCTGTGAACAAAGTGCAGAAATGAAGAGCTTTGAATTGTTTCAAATTAATGGCTATAAAGTATGACTTAAATGCTTTTATTCAAAACTAATTATTTGAGAGCAGGTATTCTTATACTTCTTTAACAGCAGGATGCAACATTTTTAGCATTATGAAAAAGAAGCTTTTGCCATGTAAACTCATGGGGTGAAATCTCATCCTTGATCTTCAAAGTGTGACAAAGAGCTATTGATTGGGAGCATATTGTCATTTAAATTACAATTAGGGATGGGTGAAAGGTGGTTATTCAACAATTCAAATCTTTTTAAAAAATGCTGTCAAGGGCAACTTAACCTTAACCTAAACACACACTTTTAAAAACTTCTGAGAGTTTCAAGTGTTTCAGAGAGCAATATGATGTGTTTAAAGCAACAAATCTGTAGATTTCAAGAATAATATATAGTGCTTTTTATTAATGCTGTAATTAAAAAAGCCCTTGTGGAACGCTTTCATTCCCTGTTAGCATGAAACACACATTTGCTCCAAAACTGAGCAAGGGAGGTGGAAGCGGAGGTCTTCACAATTTTTAATCAAATTGCATCGCTCAGTTCATCTTGCTAGAAGAGCTAATAATGTGATTTAAAATCCAGATCCAATTTCTACGATCAATGCAAGTCCCGTTCTCTGACGAACTGGGTTGTGATCTCAAGAGCCAAGTGGAGAAGAGCACCAGAAGGGTCTCAGGAAAGCTGATGTAGTTTGCAGTTTCTGCTGACCAACTGGCAACCTTCATTAGGACACCACTTCCATCCTCCATCCTCTCTGTTCACTGAGACACCAGGATCTCAGCCTGGAGTCCACACTGACCACAAAACCCTGCTCAGGCACCTGCAGCCATAGGAAATTTCAGTCACTACTGAACTGCCCATGGTCTGTGGTGAAGGTTGAAACTCAGTGGGATTTTGCCCAGGGCACCAGCCAAGGCAGCAGCCTCCCCTGTAAACCACAAGCTCAGAGGTACAACCTGCCACTCAGCAATCTTTTGGGCCCTTGTTGGGGTCTAGATCCATGGTCTAGTTTCTCTCATGGCACAAACACAAGCCACAGTGAGAGTACCCAGCAGTGTCACCTGGCGTGTGTTGGCAGGGCCAGCGAAGGGCCGTGCCAGCTTCTGATGGGCTTTTCTTCAATCTCATTAGTCAGTTTGAGTTCAAGCAGCTCTCTCTCTCCTTTCAGAGAGGATTATGCTGCCCTGCCAAGTTAGGAAGAGCATTCCTAGCCCTGCAGGACAAACAGCTTCCCAGACCTGTGTTTATTTTCTTGGATGGCATATGTAGCCCATTGTGTGATTAGGTAGCACAGCAGGGTTCAGAAAGTGGAATTTCCCAGAGTGCTCTGGGCTCTGGATGGTCGCCAGCATCGGGATCAGGGAGGAATGTTTTCTTTCACTGTACACTGGTGAATGTGGCAGAATTCGAAAGAGATTTTGACTTTCCCCTTTAGCACTTGGGAGGTGAAGACTCCTTTTTGCCACATATACAGTGGGAACGATTTCCTTGCCAATTTGTTACGTATTTGGGTCCCGCTCCAATATTGCAATGAAATCTGTGGAACCTGTTAGCTTTAAGTAAATTTACATCAGATCCCCCATGGGCTTTTCTTCCCCTGGTGTGTCCCTGCTCTGGTGGAAAGGGCAGAGCTCGGAAGTCTCCACCAGATTGCCTCAGCTCTCTGTGCTCCTTGGGCAGTGCAGGATGTGTGGCACATCAGCAAGGACTGTAGCTAAGGTCAAGCTTCCCGTATTTTGAACTTGTTGGCACAGACTAGCTGCAAGAGGAGGAGGAATTATTTTGAACAAAAAAATCCCACTGATCTGTTTTGGGAGTGGTGATAATCAGAACATCCTATTTAACTTTCGACCACGGAGCAAGGGAGAAGAGCCAGCAAGGTTTTAGGAGGGAGAGCTTTTCTATGTTTCTTTCTTCTGATATGTTTTCACACTGCTAAGTAATAAAAAGGAAATTTTGCTTAATATACAGTAATCACAGCATTTGAAGCTATTCAGTTGTCCAAAGAATGGTAACTATAATCCACGTTTTTCGTAACAATTGTGACAAGTAGAAACTTTTTACTGTGAGGATGTTGAGACACTTGTACAGAAGAGCTGTGACTGCCCCAACCCTGGAATTGTTTAAGGTTGCGTTGGTGGGGATTTGGAGCAACTTGGGATAGTAGAAGGTGTCCCTGCCCATGGAAGAGGGGTGGAATGAGATAGTATTTACTGTCCCTTCCAACCAAAACTGTTCAATGATTCTACAGAGTAGTATCAACACAGAAAAAAAAAAATTGCATAAATCTTATTCTAAAGTTTGTTAAAATCTCCTTTAAATCCTAATACACGAAAATCTCTTACTAAAACAGCCCTGCTTTATTTGGAATAAGGACACAAGACTTGCAGGGCTTGCAGAGTGAACCCCACTCAGCTTGCCTTGGGTGACACAGGGTCAGAGGAAGCATTTGCTGCTATTGCTTCATTTCTCCAGTTGCATTATTTACTGCATAAGCAGATGAAATGGGCAACCTTACCTCCTTACTGATAGCAGCAATTCTGCTCTTGATAACGGGGCTGCCATCAGGAAAACCACTTTGTTTTGCTGTGCCCACTGCTCTCCTCTCCCATGTTGCTGTTTATTGACAGAGTGCAGTATGTACTTAATAGAGAAAAGGCAGTAGGGCCTGGATCTCAGCTGGCTGGAGTCAAGTTTGTAAAGACAAGAAGTAGCTTCATATCAGTCACCAGCTGTGATCAGTGGGGGGAGAAAAGAACCATGCACGCATGTGGTGCCTCCATTTGTTAACCCAAAGAAATCAAATAAAACCAGCTTCTGAAACTTTTTGAGCATGTTGCAAAGACCACGAAAAGGAAAGCAGCAACCGGGTACCAAATTCGCAAGTCATTGATATACTGAGGCACTAAAAGAATATTGTTTGTCACTGCAAATAGGCAATTTACATTATTATTGCTTCAGAGCTCCCAAAACACGCAATATCCATTGTATAAGAAATTACTGACGGCTTTTATCAAGGTTAACTCCTATTTTGTTAACCCAACACTTTGCAAGGTAACACGAAAATTTAGAAGCGGAAGAGGTTTTTTTTTGATGAAAAGCGTGCACGCAAAATTTCGAAATGTTTGGCGAGAGAGCATCCAGCAGGGAAAGGGAACTGGGATGCGAGATGCGCCAGTGCCGCCTTGTGGAGGCTTCAAACTCCGTCCAGACCCTGTTTACTCAAGCTAATGGCTCATTTACAAAAAAACTCCCCAATGCGGGGCTCTTTCATAACATTCGTACAAAGCAGTTCTGCAGATAATAAATAAAACAAAGGCAGAGGGAAGCTGAGTTTAATTCCGGATGTAATCCTAACTTAGGGCAGGGTGGTACGCTAATTCTCACAGCTACAAGAACCAGATTTTTTTTCCAGCCATGCAGTTTTCAGAGGACTTTTTTTTTTTTTTTTTGTAAATTTTCTCAGGAAATAGTGTTTCCGGTTGCTATCACCAAAAAAACATCAAATCATCAACAAGAAAAACAGTCGGGGAAATGCAGTAGCCTTTTTCCCCATCAATGCTCCCTGCTCATCCTCTGTCCTAGGGCACTGTACATTCTTAACCTGAGCAGGTTTTCATGCCAGCTCTCCAATCTTCTCTGCTTTGGGTTAGCTTAGCAATTGTCTCTCTCAGTACACTTAGTTTTTCTGACCCAGCCATAATCAGAACGGGCAGATGAATATGAATTTGCTTTTAAGAAATAGTCCTCATCCTAAGGGAAAAAAAAAAAAAAAAAAAAGAAAATGTCTGGGTTTGGGATTTTTTTTCATTCTCTGACAAGTTTTGGTTTTAGATGAGGTTTTTAACCGATATTCTATTTGATCTTTAGTATCTGAAATCCTTTTTCTCAGTTCAAGTTGTATAACAGACACAAGTTATACGACTGTTTCATACTGATTACTGAAAAGAAAATACCTTGCAAGACATTTGCCTCAGATGGGTCTCGAGTCTCTCTCATCTAGCTCACTTCTAAGGGGTATCTTTAGGCCAAATGGGTTGGGCTACAACCAGAAAATGAAGTTTTATGGCCCCGAGAACTTTGATTTCTGTTCATAAATATGGTAGCAGCAACATTTAACATTTTCAATCACTCATTTGCTTGGGAGCTAGGGAAGTGTTCAGATATATATTCTTAACCACTGCTGGCTCATTCAAGGTTTTTCATAACATGCATAATTCTCATGGGATAAGGAGCTGGATAAGTGGCCACAAGGCTTCTGAATTATCACTCCCATGCACAATACATTTTGTTTAAGTTATAACCACATAATTTAAACTGCTTACTTAAATTATAAAATATTCCCAACTCCAAAACCAATGCATTTGCATTAAGTAACAGTAATGTGGGACTGGCTTATGCATTCCAAGATTTTGTGGTTTCCCAATTAGTCCTCCAGTAACAGAATCACATTATCATAATTTTAAGGTGTTACGAATGTGATATCCAAATTAGAGATCAAATTCCCTATATTATGTGTTTCTTCCTCGAGGGCTTACCAACCAAACACAGCCTCTGCAAAGAAGGAGGTGTGCTAAAAATGCTTGTTTTCCATATCCAGCCCCTGCTTTCGCAGCAGCGAGGAGTGACTGTGAGAAAGGCAGTGAATAGCCCTTAGACAAACACTTCACAAGGTTATTTCTGAAGAGCAGGGGAACCTCCAGAAGCAATCTTTAATTACCAGAAGTTCTCAAGTGGTAAATTTTCAATAATTTCACTAACATCAGCTTATACAACTGAGATTTGCTCAAATTCATTTCTGGCTTGCACACGATACCGATATCTCATGCAAACTAACCCCCAGTGCAAAGTCCAAGCCTATGGAAACTGGAGAGTTTCATTTACTTTCCCACTGGAACAAGATGCTGTGACATGGAGCCATACAAGGCAGCCTCCTTCACCTCAAGGTTGGAGAATATTACTGAAACTTTCATCAAACAGAATAATGATTTCCATCTGTAACCTAACTCGTCCAGTGCCTCTCCCAGTTCCTGGTAACTTACTTTCAAGGCACAGAAACACAGTGAATGTTTGGACTTTTTGGCTGCCCAGACTTTAAAAGGAAGAGAAAAGAGCTTGAGTTACTGTGTCAGCCCAAACCGGGAGAGGTTAAAGTTCTCAAAAGATATATGACAAATCACAGAAATGAAATTGAATAAAATACAACTGAATGCTAGAAACAACTCAAACAACAGCTCAAGCTACTCTCACAGCAGAGGTAATTTCAAAATGCCTCCAGTAATATTCCAACATGGATGTCCTGCACATGATGTGATCCTTATTCCAGAAACATCATCCATTTCTGTGGTGACATTTCTGGTGCACAGAGGTATTTAGCTCAAAATTTTAGCTAATAAGACAACCTCACTTATCCAAACACTGAACTTCCTCATTTGGACACTCCTTCCTTGCAGCAAAAATTTGAAGTAACAAGTACCAGCCTCATCTGACAATCTTTAATCAGAGTTGGCGTTAGTTTAAAGATTGATTAGGTATGTAGGACATCAAAGAATAAACCCCAGGGAATGAAAATGAACAATGGTGTTATTTTTTTTACAAGGGCATTAAGTATAAGTTGTAGCTAGATAATATTTATGACTGCTATAAACCCACCTATTTTGCTTACACCTCAAAATATCCCAAAAATATTAATCGACCAGTGATGAAGGAATTCAAAATTACTATGTCCTTTAATAAAAACTTAGAAAACTTAATCTATTAGATTTCTAGGAAGGATAAACACAATGAAGAATAAACGCAATGTTTCATGTCCATCACTTAATTTAAAAGATGGTAGAGCCTATAGCAATCTTGATGAAAATGTATACGAAATTTTAAATCTAAAATATCCCATTCAACTCAATTCCAGAAAAGTCATTTTACTCAAGTTTCTTTTCAAATAGACCTCTAGTTTGCGGACAGCCTAATGTTATTTTATTTCAGTATTTTCAGGGAAACTGAATAAAAATATTCATGCAGGATTAAAAAAGGATAATGATCATTTAGGGGGAATTTGTTTTTCTCTCCCTTAGATAGAGAAGGTTCAGCCCAACAGACCATCGAGCTCAGGATCACACAGGCTCCTACAGCTCACTGGAGCATTAATAGCTGCAGCTTCAAACAGTCTGGCACTAATACACAGCATTTTTAAGATGGCATGGCTTAAGGGAGGGAAAACAACTTTGCAGAAGTGCTGGCACCTAAGGAAAATGCCATTGTTTTACAGAGATATCTGAGTTTACAAGCCGTCAAAATAAAGTTGCCATTAGAAAATGATATTTTGGATGCTTCCCCTCCCAGGTTCTCACAAGTTGGTTTGAACTGGTCATTTCCAGAAAGCCACTATAGATTTACCCCTGAGGAGTCTCCAACACAGGCTTTTAATTCAGTAGGTGCACAGAGAAAAAAAAGAAATATAGTGTGAAAAGATTTCTTTTAAACATCTTGCATTTTTTCCTTTTATTGTGCGTTAATATTGTCACAAAATATCAATCACTTGGGGTAACCTGCACGCTGCAGGAGGTTAACCTGTATTTGAAATACCAATCAACAAATCACACGGACAAAGCCCCTAAAACCTTACCAATAACTCACTGTAAAGCTCCTTCCTTTCTTTGTTCTTAAGTGATGCATTTCTACAAGCCCCAATCCCCCCCAAGGCCACCAGATCTGTGTTAAGGGAACCCACACCTTTTTACCTTCCCAACAGGATCAGCCTTTAGGTGTGAATTAGGATGAGCAGCCCCAAGCTCTGCCAGCACACGCCTGGCACAGACATGGACCATGAGTCCCATCTCTGCCTCCAGTTAAGTCTAATCCTGACTAAATATATTCACCTCTTCCCTCTCTGCCCCAGGACTGAAGATGACTCCTGTGGGAAGCCCGGCAGCTGAAGGACCAGGTGCTCACTGCTAGGATAATTATTTTGTAGCTGTCACAACTGGCTGTTAACACTTCTCTCCTGGCCTTCCAGCCCTGTGCACAGTTGACTGCACTGTTTTATTCTCTTAGATGTAATTTTTTTCTCTTTTTTTTTTTTTTTTTCAGTTTTTTATTTATTTTTTTTTATTTGCAGTTGGTTCCTGGTGTACAGTCCTCCACGGTGGGAAATACCAATTCTTGGAGGGCTGTATATACGATGCTCTTTTAAGATTCAGAAAGCCTTCCCTGATGGCTGCATGATATTTGAAGATTGTATAAAAATACATACAAGATGAAAAACAGAATACATCTTTTTGTGCCTTCAGTTTACCTCAAGGTCAGGGAAATTTTGCAGGAGAATCTTTTCATCAGCTCACATGCCTAAACAGGAGACCTAAACCATTTGGCCCTATAACATCCATAGCTTTATTCTCTGTGCCATCAGGAGCACTGGTAATACCAAAGCAATCATTGGTGTGTTTAATACTGTACTCAGGATTAATTTTTTGTCAGGTAGCAGACTAAAATTATATGTATCAGCCAGTTGAAAACATGAGGCATGGACACAAAAAAAAAGAAAGGGAGAAAAGCAGATACAAAAGGAATATTCAGACAACAAGTGGTTCTGAACAAAATTATTTCCGCCCAACTCTTAAAATATAGAATATTTTCTTTGCTCTTTTTCCAGAGTTTTCCACACAGACTTGCATGAGTAAGTCAAACTGGCAGCTGCAACGTGTAAGCAGAAAGGAGGTCATCAACTTCTGATAGATCCTCTTGTAATCAACAGGTTTTGTGGCGGGTTTTTTTGAACATGAAGAAATATTGGCTCAATTTGCTTTTCAATATCACTCAAGCTTCCTTCAGTTTGGTAGTGTAAAAAGGTTTAGCAAATTCAACACTCAGGCAGTGATGGTTTCTGCAATGCCCCAACATAATGTCATTAAGTGCTCAACAATGACTTTAAATAAGTAGCTTTTGGAAGTTATATGTCTTTGAAGTTTCATTAATTAGTCATATCATCGGGAATGTATGGCTAAAGTAAATTACACTGTTTAAAATATCTACTCTTTCAATGTGAAAAATGAAAGGATCCAGCTACCTTGTCTTTATACTAATGAAGATATTATTAATTGGTTTAGCAAAAACATAGATCTAACCATAATGTGCAACAGTTATTAAAGATAATTAACTACAGATCATTGGTTTGAAACATCTAGTCCAAAATGATTTCTGAAGGGCACATTATTCTATGAGATAAAATAATTAAATTTCTAACAGCTGCATAAGACAACTGTGGCACATCTAGTGTTTTAATTTCTTTTGTTCTATCCTCATGGTATTCCTCTGTTTTAGATTTTGAAAATGCTACGAGTGTTTCACCGTGAGCAGCCTGTGCAGCGTGGTAGACTGAAATATTTCATGTCTGAGGAAAAAATGATGATTGAAAGAAAAGGATCAAAAATGACAGCGCAGCTAATAATACACACATGCACGTGTGCACGTGCACACACATAAAGGCAGCTACTCCTCCTCGAAGGAGAAAAGGGGATGATAGGGAACTGATGAAACAGAGGGTTAAAAATGTTTCCATTCTAACATTAGCTACACAAGTCCTGCTCAAAGTAAAACAGCACGTTTGCAAATTAGAGAAAACCTCAACGATGAAGCGATGCCAAATACTTGTAGATTAATTAATAATGGAGGCATACACAGGCACATAAAATTAAGCAAGAACAGTTTAAAAAAAAAAAAAAAAAAGGGAAAAAAAAAGCAACTGAGGAGCTGGAACAGAAGTCTGTTTATTAAAACCCATATGTTCCAGGTCCAGAATTTCTGAGCTCACATCTGCTCCGGTACCATTCCCAAAAATGTTTGTGGTCAGTATTTATCCTGTGTGCCAGTACTGGGTTCAGCAGCAGTTTCTTGATCTCTTTTTTTGATAACCGTAACCTACAAATGCTTTCAATAGCCCGGATCTGCATTAATTAGAGCTCTGTTTGCTTACAGCATTAGATCTCTCCCCATGTTTTGTAAGAAAATTCATGTCCCAAAATATTCCTCATTTGCAGCAAATTTAGCTGCTTCAGCAGAGAGTGAGATTTAGACAGGAAAGGCAGGGAGGCAGGAAATAACATAGTTCAGTCAAGATTAGGTGTGTTGCTAGCTAATGTTGATTTAGCAAAAGAAAGACTGAAAAAAGGCATTACCCAGTGCCCCAGAATCCATAAAGTGATAACAACAACAGTATGACTTTATTTTATTTGTTTTAATATTCCATATTTGACTTTTATTGTAAGAATTCTATATATTGGGACCAACTGATTCCTCTGTGGCTTGAGAGGGTGGGAAAAAAAGTTATAAGGACCTTGCAGGCTTTAAAAATAATTTTTTTAAAGCCTCTAAAAGAGGGGACAAACAGTGGCATCATTTACTTCAGCTCCCACACATTACCCTAATCAGGCATAAAAGCTGTGATACATCTATAAATATAGTTTGGGGTAAAAGAGGCTTGGAAAGGTCACCAGTGACAAAAATAATCGGAGTGTTGCATTTTTACATAGAGAAATTTGGAGTCATTTTTAGTGTTCACTGCCATGAGGAAAAATCCTATCCTGCAAACGCTTAAGGAAGGCTGAAACACATGGAATTTTTGGGCAGCTCAGAGGGTTTCTATAAGGTACTGTCCATGCTGCAGAAATAAGAAACAATGGAGTGGTCACTGAGGCAAATCCCCTCCTGCCTTCCAGCCCCTGTGAGCACTGGGGCTGTGCAGATGCTGCAAAATTATCCCAAATCAGCACAGCTGCAGTGGCGTAAGTGAAAATATGGGAAAATGGGGGAGAAGGCCCCTCCCCACGTGATGGTTAGACCAGGTACACTGCAAGAGGGGAACACCACAATGCAGGGACACAGAAAACCCTCGAGTGGGAGAGACCTGTCCACACTGCCCAGGGCTGCAGAACTCCTGCTTCCACCCCAGAAATACACTTTTCCTGAATATCTTTCTCTCTCTCTCTCTTTTTTTTTTTTTTTTTTTTTTTTTTTTTTTTTTTTACTTTTAATTAGAGATTCCAAGACTAACACATTTTCCAGTGATCTTAGTCAAAAAGCCTGCAGAGGATTTTAGAAGAAAATGTTACTGTGAAAAGGAAGGCTTTCCTTGGCAGAGTCACTCTCACTCTCCTCACGGCGCTGTTGTGTGAGGCGTGCGTTTGCAGTCTTAGCTGACCTATTTGTTGATGTATTTCAGGTAGCCAGATGTCCTGGTACTTTAGGAATTCAGAAGAAAATGATATTCAACTGTTTGTCCTGCTTTCGACGCGATCAGCCAGCTGGCTATCCACTGCTCCCTTCAGTCCTCCCTCCCCCACCAAAAGCCTCCAGGTCACTTGCTGACCCACAGCACATCCCTCCCTACCTTCCAAGATGAACCTGGGGTCCAGCTACATCTGTGCTGAGGCCTCTCGTTGTGTGTCTGGCACACAATGAATGTGAGGCTCTCCAAATGTCAGAGCATGCCAGCTGATGCACATTGAGATTTAGAGCATCACAGATTTCATTGCACAAACAAATGCTCAAGAACTTGACAGGGGAGTTGCCGTCTTTGTAAGGGAAGGAAAACTTGCCAAGGGTGATTTAGCTACAGGTTAGGAGAGCACTGAGGAGAGGAGTAATGAGGAAGGCTGGCCAAGCACTGGGTGTTGGGGGAAACAGAAACACAATCAATCAGCCTGCAGCCAGGTAGATCTCCTGTCTCACCCTCCAGGTGCTCCAGCTTACTTGAATTCCTGCTCCCAGAGGAAAAAATGCCCCGATCCTACTGCCAGAATGTTCTTCTACCAACACAAGTTCACCATGTCAGTAGTGCACCATGCCTTGCAACCACATCACATCTGCACCTGAGTGTGATGGCAAAATTCAATCAAAAGGTATTCCTTGAGAATTATTTCCTCCATCGGGGAAGCGATTTGCTCAGGCTGAATGATTCATGTCCCCAAATAAGCCACCAGTCCAACATATCCCAATGAAATTCATGCTCCTCTCTGCTCCCTCTACAGCCTCCAGCCTTTCCATCACTGTCCTTCATACCACTGCTGCCAGTCCACGAAACCCCCTGCCCCTTGCACAAGGTTTGGCTGTTGGGACCTGGAATCCCAGGCAGCAATATTGCCCCAGAACCTCTGCTTGCCAGGGGAGCATCTCTCAGTGCCTGAGCTGGAGCAAAGAGGGGAGCAAAACCTGGGCTTTCTTGAAGGTTTGTGGCCTCCCAGCACCTGATCTCGTGAGCAGAACACAGGGTTTAGCAGCCCCACTCTGCTGCAAGGTACCATCTTTGGAGACCAGAGAGAAGCAGCGACAAGGATGGGAAGATGCTTGGTGAAACTGGGCTTCAGGCAGGGATTAGCCCCTCTTATCTCTCCACAGCTTCCTCTGCCAGAGGGTTAAATTCAAGAAAACATGGTCTGGGAAGAGCAAAGTCCTGTTTTCTACAAAGGAAAGGAACAGCTGCTGAATACCAGGGACAGCAAATGTCAACGGGGCTCCATTAAGGTTCGTTCCGCTAAAGGGCTGGATTTTCCTTCCCCTCAGTTGTATTACTCTAATTTCACTGACTACAGTGATTCTACCAGTCTAATTAGGCCCCCAGATAATAGTCAAAGTACTTATTATGTTATCTTTCCACTGATTTTATATTATACACATTTGTCTGTTAAATATAATGATACGATTTTGCAGATTTACAAACTTCTGTTGGCAACCCCACTTAAACATCACAAGCTACCTGCCACTGGTCTGGTATGTTCACTATTTACAGCAGGCCCAAATGTTTGTTTTATGCTGTCAACGAAGAGAAACTGTTTGGAGGGGGGGGAAAAATAATAAAAATAATTGAACATCAGCCACTGAACCAGCAGGAACGCAAAATATTTCCATGAAAGGGAAACCAACAGGACCAGTGATCTGTAGGGTAACTATTCTCAGAGTGAGGAGGAAGAGCGAGCCAAGTGCAGAAGTCAGGCTTGTTTCCTCTCTCTCTCCATAGCGTGTCCTATCCCAGCACTTTCTGGAAGCAGGGTACATGGAGTTCCTAGAACAGCCATACTATTCCACCCCCTGCCGGGAAGCTATTTATTTTGACAGCCGCAGAATCATTTCATTGTGTTTCTGGTCTAAACAGTTGGCCCTGCACTCGGGAGAGGTGCAGCTGCCCCTTTACTGGGAACTTTACTGGGAGCAACAGAGGAGGTGTCAGGAAGGAGCAACGTGCCCCGGCGCTCTGCCCTGCTCCCCTGGCCTCCGCCAACCACACATAAACAAAGTTTCTAAAACAAAGGAACAACAGCGAGTTCCTAGGTTGAAAATAGCCCTGCACTCATTCAGGAAAAATTCCCGCTGGGGCTGCTGATGGATGGTACTGCTGTTGTTGGAGGGGCTTGCTTGGTCCCCAGGGCAGCTGAGCATCTCCCCCCACCTGGAGCCCCACGGCTCTTTGGTGCTTAAACCTTCTTTCCAAAACGGTTTCTGATGTCCATGGTCTCTGCACTGTTGCTGGAGGATTATCCAGCAATGTGCTCTATTATAGGGTGCCTGAGTTGCAGTGATTTCAGAATTTAGGAAAAAAAAATCCCCCAAAACGTAGCAGCAGTTAAAATCTGAAAATCAACACTTCCACTCTTGTTATCCACGAGTTCTGCCCTGCCTGCCAACAGACTTGTAGGTATCATTACACCTTCCTAATTAAAGCAAGGATAGCACCATCCTGTTGTCCAAAATTTAAATATGGATTGTGAATTTTACACTGGCTGGGACCGAAGAGAAAAACACATTGCCTAAATAATTTTTCAAAGATGCTGTTTTTCCCCTTGGAATTCAAAGAGGTGAGGTGGATAAGCTCTCTTTTCCTCATATCTGTCTTGCCCCACCTATTATCAGGTGAAATTTTAACAAATATTTGTCATTTGTTTGCAGAGTCACAGTGAGACCTCTGTTTCTAAAACTGCACCCTACACTTCTTATTGGGTGTCATTGTTAATTCAGGTGGGGTTAGTTCCCAGCAATAAATGGGGCTTGGAGAACTCATTTACTAGGGGTCTTTGCTTCCCATGGCATTCCCTGGCATCAGCCTGTTCCCCAGCAGATCTCTGACCCCTCTGGGCACCATCCCCAGGGATAAAGAGCAAGCCCAGGGAGAAGATTCAGCCAAGGAGTCTCCCACTGGTCATAGCAGAGAAGAAAGAGATGTTTGCATCTGTGTTGCACAAGCTCAGACTACCATAAAAGACGTTACTTAAAAGCCTGAGAGATATTATTTATTTTAAATTGAAAGCAAACTAAGCAAACATTACTTAACCGTGCCTGTTTTCCCAGTATCCCCCTAGACTTGCTGAGGGACCCTGGAACTATGGCAGGCATTTTATCTTTCCCTCTTCTAAATAGCAAGTTAAAAATTAACTGCTTCATCTTCACATTGCTCACTCCTTAAGTAGTTTAAACTTACTTTTAACTGTTACATGCCAACAAAACAGGTTGCTTAATTGATTTGACCTTTCACAGTATTTTTTAATTTTCAATCTTAGTTTCATTGTTCCATCTGGCACTTTAAAACGGCATCTGGTTAACTGTACTTAACCAGCTGATCACTGTACAGTTATTTTTAAATGTAATGTATGCTTAAACAGATGTTATTTTTATAGATGTAGATCTAAACTGCACTTGTATACGTGCTATGTCTGCATAAGCTCTTTCTGCAATTCAAATGTTGACACCAAAAATTACAAGCCAGAATGCTTATGAACTTCACTATTATGTTACTGCACTTTTTTGCAGCTTGTTAGGTAAACATCAATTCAGTTCTTTTTTCTCTGTTCATTGCACATAAATAAAACATTAGCGTTTAGTTTATAAAGTGATGAACATTTTGCTGTGTTGGATTTAGCTTTATAAATACAACTGCTGTCAGCAAGAAAAAAAGGATTTATTGAATAAATAATAAGAAAGCTAGAGGAAAATAAAAGTATATATATTATGCAAAACACCCTGTCTGTCCACAGGTCATATAAGGGTCTTATAGAATCATAGATATCCTATGTGAGAATATTTATTAATGGTGCATTTTTGCAAGACACACTTTGTCTCCTGAAGCAAGAGCAGATTGATAAAACATAGTCCAACTCTGATGGCTGTAATTGTTAGCAGTAACTGGGGGCTCCATTTTTACGCTTTTATTATCATGGAGAGCCCAAATTCAAAGGCCCAGTGAAGTCAGGAGTTTTACAGAAGAGATAAAAATAAAGAGTAAGATATGGCTAGTCTAACCAACCAGCACTGGCAATCTAATAAACAAATACAGCTATATCGTAATTACTAAATCTTAGTGAATATTGCCTGATTTTGCAGTTCCACTTAATTCATCTTTATCCACTAAGATCTCATTCTTCCAAGCACCCAACAGAAATCAGCATTAATTACCAGGGCTTGAACACAGGTTAGCCAGAATACATATTTTTTCCATTCATTTAACATCTATAATTTTCTTAGTAAATGACAATTTCTGAACCCATGTATTCCTTAGATAGATCTGAGAAGTATGAAATAGAGTATACAAGCACCCAGTCTTAAAAACTCAACTTGATTTTTAGATCAACAAACAGAAAAATTTTCCAGTCAGGCCACTGATTTTTTTTTTTTTCCCAGGGAATAACAAGTTCCACAGTATCTAATGTATTTTCTCTGAAAGAACTTAAAATGCGATCTCAAAAAGAATTTGGGCAATAGGCAAGGGCGTGAGTTACTGCGCACAAAGGAAGTGGTCATGGCACTGAATATTTCACAGAGAACTTTTAAGTATCATTCTCAAGGTTAAAAATTGCTGTTATACATAATACCTCAGTAATTGATAGACATTTTCTCTCTCCAGAGCCCATTTTCTGTGAAAAACACCACGTAACATCTGTTCATAAACAGTCCTTCTGTGAGAACACTGACACAGGTCTTGAGCTTCTACTGGCTCAATTCCCCTGCCATACACAGATGGCACGAGGTATTTATACAGCTGAATTCTTTGTAATACAAGCTCAACTATATCTTCAGGTAAGGCTGTGGGCAAACATGTGCTTATACTATTCTGCTGACTTACCTCAAGTCATTTAAACAGTTCCCTCTGACACAAAGACAAATTGTGTCATACCATTCGGCAAGTGTTTTGTCTCAAAATCACCTTCAGCAACAAGCACAGAGCTCTGCACAGATAAGGACATTTTGGGATGTAGAAAACCCGCCGTGTTAATGAGCTAACAGTTATATTGAGATTCAAGACTCAGGGCTATTCTCCTTGATTTTGATGTGTCTGTTCTCCTCCCATTAAAAAAAAAAAAAAAATATTTGTTTTGATGCTGTACCTTGTTCTTTTGCATGCACAATGTTAAATAAAGAGACAAACTCTGGCACTCAACTTTCATGTCCACGGCGAGGCAGCGTGTAGGTTACCTACAGTATTTTAAGTTCTATTCTAGTTATTCCTTCTAAGCAATTCTGAGTGAATAACACTTTATAATACATTCAAAAATTGCTTTCCTATTTATCTCCATGAAATGATGGAAGGCTTCAGTTGACTTCTGAAGAAATCTAGGTGCCATGGCACCATCTGCCAGACGACATCCTAGTCCTACGCACACATATGCCCAAGCTTTGGCTGTGGTCTGTGTACACTTAAGAAATAAAGCACATACGTAGAGATTTGCAAGGTGAGAGCCTTGAGAACGAGACGCTCCAAAAGCAAGGACAGCCTGTTGGTGTTTTGAGATGGGGGGGAGGAGGAAGAGTAAAGTAAACTTTACCCAAATTTTCAAATGTATGCTGAGATCTCCTTCAATCGTTCTTTTCAATACCTTGACCCCTATTATTGAAGTTACTGAAGTCTATGGTGTTTACAGAGAATATAATCTACCTAAAGGGATGGGAAAAAAATCTAAATTCTTCACAAGAGAACCTTTTAATGAGGATACATCCTGATAAAACTTTGGGGAATAAAAGATATTTTAGGTCTTTCTTTTAGGCAGAAGTAGTATGTACCTGCAGGGGTCTGGCCACCAACAGTTTCAACTATACATGGATTCTGATTTCACCTGTGGAACATTTAATTAAAAGGTTTTTTTCTGGAACTACTCATCCTGCAGAATAAATCAGAATGCTCTTTCCCTGCTCAGGGGAAGTATGGGATGTGTTTCAAGACACCCGTGTCTCTGCTGGCCAGGTCACCCCACAATGGTGGGATCTACATGCACAAGAAAGGTAAAGCAATAGTCCTAGAGGAGAGGAGCAAAGCTCCTGCTGTGGGTAGTGGGACTGGGGAACCCTCCAACAGGAACAGCACAACTCTGCCATTCCCAAGCTCCACTCAGAGTTACATTTCCTTCAGCATTTTCAAATATGAAGGGGTCTGGATTTGTCTGTTGGCACTCACAGCCACAGCGACTCAATGGATAGATGGATTTCACAGGACAAGAGAGGTGTCCCTTAGCGGGGGACTAAAACCCGTTAAAAATTTTAAGAGTGGCAGTTAAAACAGTTAAAGAAAGGTGGTTCTGTTCTCAGCTGCACTGCAGACTCCCCGCAGGGCTCAGGCATGTCACTGCATTGCTTTGGTCTCTGCAAATGGGAATATTACTGATGCCTCCTGGTCTCAGGAAGATGTGAAATAAGCCCATTTCTGTTTGTGATGTGCTTAAACACTATAGCCATCAAAAAGCCAATAAATAGCATGTCCTCGCTAAATGTCTTTGTAATACCCTTTTTAAATTTGGTGGCTTCTCAGTTATATTTGCTTTTTTTAAGCTGACGGGAAAAATACAGTCAAATACAGATAAGTTTGAAGAGAGATTATGTGGAAATGGATGCTACTTGCTTTTTTTATACTTTATTATATAAGAATTAACTCAGAATGATATTGGTATCATTCAATTTAAATATAGTGCTTGCTTATGGCCTGTAAGATGATCTGACACATTGTAAGCAATGCCTTGACACAGCGTATGTGATGAATACAACTCAGTGTATCAAACACCAACTGCACTAAATCCACAGTAATGCTGCCTTTTTGTAAGTTCTTTATGCTCCAGTAGTTTTCATTTTTATGATAAGCATGAACCAGACCAGCTCAGAATACGTTCCACCAAGCGCTTTCTCTTTTGCAAGAATCATTCACCTAATATTTATTAATTAAGGCTTGTAGAATAAATAATGCAGGGAATAATTTTATAACAGAGATGTTGAGAAAATATAATTTTCCAAATACAATTTGGCCTGCTTCTCTTAACACTGAACAATTTTAATTTTTCCTTCTCTATAAATTCTCCTCCTTGTTACCCAGCATTGTTTTACTCAAATGATGTTTCAACTGCACTTAATGCACATTATAATGATCATGTCTTTAGCTTTTTTCTTTTGAAGTTGTATTTAATTACAAAATAATACCCTGTTTGAAGAACACCGCTTTGATATGTCTCTCTGCATTTAGCAATTATAAACTTGTTCTCATTATCAATATATTTTGCATGTTGTTATTTTGTTGTGTTTGCCTATTTTTTGCTTTTAAACCCAGGAAATAGAACTAGGGTGATGAGAGGTTTTGATTGTAGATTACATGAGAAGTAGAAGTCCATTTCAGAGCCCTGATGTCTACAGCCAAGACTCAGTAGTCCATGACTGTCATCAGGATAAAATTCCTGGATCAGAAATGTGAGAAATGGATCAGTGGCTGGGACGTGACTGTGGGGGTCAAGATATGATCCATCAGCCCCACTGCATCGATCTGTTGGTGGGAATGCATTATAACTAGCAGGCTAAAAACCCAGCAAGAGGCATAGCCAAACCTAAACCCAAAAATAATCTGAAAGAGGGATTTACATTCCTCTCTCATCGGTATCTGAAAAGGAATTGGCAATCTCTAAGCTTTATGTGTCCAAAACGGAGAGATTTAAATTATTCACATTTGCTAGCATTTTGGGGACTTCTGAAAAAAAGATGTTTCACAAATGAAAGCCATTACAGCATCCAACAACATGCAACAAAACCATACATTTATAGAGCAATGCAGATTAACAGAGCTGCCACACTCGTAATGAAATCTGCTGAATAATTCTACTGAGAAGTGAACCTATCTGCTGATATCTCTGAATGATTTCACTGCAGAGAACAAGATGCCAGCTCCTGCCCTGCTAGACCTCAGCAGCACAGCCAGAAATGCTGGGAATGCTCTGCAAGGCCTCCTTGATACACTGGAAGCAAACACACAAACACAGAAGGGTTAAACGAGTGAAGTCTTAGGGAGGTCTGGGTAAAACTTACTTTAGTTTGGATTTAGACCAAAATTTGCCATTTGAGTAACCCTAACATATACATGACAGAGTATAATATATGTCCTTTTTCTGAGCTGGTTTATATAACTGCCTCTGTAGACTCTGGTCCAGCAGTGGTGCCTTTCGGGAATTTCACTGTGGTCAGTAAGATCTTTGTTTTAATAAGGCTGCATAACAAAATATAGCTTTTGCTGGCTGTAAAATATTAAGTGGGAAATACAGTGTAGGGAAATAAGAGGCACCTAGTGAAAAGGGGTGGTATTTTTTTAATAAAACTTCCATATAATCACAAGGCATTGGAGGAGTTTGATCCTTTCCCCTTTATGTATTCACATTCTGTGTGATGCAGAGCGGAAACGTTAACTTTAATTAGTGCTGAGGACCCTGAAGGAATGCCTTGTACATAAGAAAATACTTAAATATGGGAGCCAGAAAGATTTCATGTGTATATAGCTGGTCATCTAGTTAAGTGTTTGCAAGATCACCCCAGAGACTGAAGCCACTCCAGGACAAGGACCTCATCTCCCTCCTGATGTCTAATGCACCTCCCTGCTGTTAGTGCTATAATAAATAATAATAATCTGTTAGCATTAGGTGAGCATCTCTCGCATGATCAATTTCCTGCTGTTGCAGGAGGGTGAATGTTGGTGGACTTTGATCCTTCCAAGATTTTATGTTTCTATCATACAAGAATCATAGCACATAAGCACATTTTTTACTAATGCGGTAAGTAAGGTGGCAATATATATTGCACTGACATTAAATGAATATTGAAAGGAATTGAAACCATTTCCACATAGTGAGGGGAAAAAACCTCCAAGCACTAGATATACAGTAGCGATTCAACAAAGATACCACTTTTAAGCTTCTTCATAGATTAAAAAAGTCAAATCCATAAGAAAAAGAAAACCTAGTGTTAAAGGTATACACTGATGAATCTCAAAATACCAGTGTTCTTTTTAAGCCTGTTTTGCCCACTGACAAACCTCCCCTTTGCCTCTCATACACAAACACCATCCCCATCCCTTCCCTGCTCCCCGCCCTCATCTCATTGTAACATCTCAATAATGTATTACGGTACAAATCCTACATGCACAAGGACTTAGTTTGAAGAAAAAAGTGAGATAGGGCACTTCTGCATATAAATAATACAGGCAGATGTTTCAAAGAGGGATATACATAGCAAAACATCTTATTTGTTGGAGGGTATCAATTCTGTGTACATCACACACTTGCAATTTACATTACTTTCTTATTTTTGAAACGTCTCTGCACAGACATATATTAAATTAGAGATTTCAAACCAGACTGAACAGTCCTCTTTTTACCCCTATTTTGTTGCATCTTGCCAATTCAATGTTTTATTATGTTTTCTGTCATAATATTAATCTTGTCCTTAGAAAACATGTATTTATTCCCACTTGGAATATAGCGTAACTACTGTAAAGCACTGCTCAAAAGATGACTACAAATTCTGTCTGAGAATAGAAAGCATGAACTCTTCTATTATCCAAATATTTTTCAAAGATTTTGCTTTTGTATGCATGTCTGTTGCTGACACACATAATGAGATCATGGGAAAAACCACACAGCTGACCTGAACTTCTGGGTATAGAAGTATAAAACTATGAGATCTAATAAACCCAGTGCATGACCCCGTGCAGTTTTTGGACTTAAAAGAACTAAACGCTATTGTGAGAAGAATGAGAGCCTACATATTTTTTTTTCCTGTAGCATGGCAGAGTTCAGCTGTATTATATTTACAGTTGTCAATAAACGTAACGACATAACATGAAGCATATAGACATCTCTGGTCTCCAGCCTCACCAAGAGAATATCCCGACACCTTCTTGTCACACACAAGGCAGATATTATTTTTATGCACCAAACAGTAGGCAGGATGCAGCAACAGACTGACTCTGTGCTACCACAGTGTGTCTGAGAGGCTGTCAGCACATACTTTGCCTACTTAACGTTGCTCTTTCAAATAATATAAAAATACTTTGGGCTCCGAGTTTCAACCTCGCTCTTGCTGTGCCTGACTAGTAAACAGGGAGCCAAAGTTTGGTGCAGCATCTGAGAAATACCTTTATATATGGAAAGGGTGCTCTAGGAGGTAGAAGTTACATATCTCAGCTGTTGAGCTCTGCATACAAGAGTGGTTATTAAATTTAAGGGAAGATTTAGGATCTCCTAAAGATTATAAACTACCCTTAATTAACCCCCACGGATCCCATTGACACTGGAATGAGCATAGCTAAATGAAAGGCATCACTGTATATAATCTGGAAGCTGTGGAAACCAGAGCTTTAGCTCGTAAGTATATAGGACTAACTCTGTCCTCTGAGATGCAAGGATTATTTTGGTTTTTAGGATTTAGGTGAGCACTTCAGAAGAGCACTAAATTCTGAGGGAAATGCAGAAGTCTGTTACTGCTTTAAAACTCAGTTCTTTCAAACATACATAGGCAGAAAAATCTTTTTCCCCAATAGTACAAGTGCTATTAACTTAGAAAGGAAGCATTCTGGTTATATGAATAAAATCAAGCACCAAAACTTAGTATAAAGGGCAACAATCTAAGGCATGACTGTTCCAGTAAGACTAGAAAAGATTTTTTTTTTATTATGTTAGTTCTTGAAGATGCTAATATTTTTTTGTTCAACCTTCCATTTTTATATTCCATTAGCTTCCCATTTAACTATAAATAAAGGATGAGTGAATGGTTGGTCACGCAGCCATGTTACAGTATAATCAAAGTATTTATTTCTTTTAAAATCTTACTCCTGTATACCTGGCTTTGGTTAAATAAACATCAGTGTGTGAAATAAAAAACCATAAATACCTGCCTAAATTATAAGTTATATATCCATTTTAAATCACGGAAAATTCTCCTCAGCCCTGCTTTAGCTGGTAGCTGCACTCAACGTTGGAACACTGTTTATTCTTTACTAACTAATCATCCTTCATGGTCTTTCAAAAGTTCCTGGCATTTCACTAGTTTACACATTGATTGAATACTGTTCCCAGAACTGCTTGTGGCACTGTGCCAAATGCTGTGATAATCAGCTGGAAGATTTATTCCAGTTGAGGAGTGTTATAAACATAAGGATTCATAAGGCTCAGCATCAAAAATGAATACTGATGCTTTCTCTGAGAAGGCTGAAAACTTTCTGTGAGCCTTCAACGAGACACACTAATAGTTTTTGCAGTCTCCTTCAATATCCAGGCTTTGATTCGAAAAACATAGTCATTTAACTTGATTTGATTTAAATATTAATAACTATCAGAGGTTTTAACGAATTAAAATATAATTTTACAGTGGCATGTGCAGAGCAAATCGTACATGAAAAACCTCAAGGAAATTCACAGATTAACTACTGTGCAGGGGATCAGACACATTTGCTGCAACAGGATATATTATTATACTGGGTGATGGGTGGAGAAAGAATACAAAGGAAGCTGAAAAAATTCAGAGGGAAGCAGCTGGCAGGTAAATGCACTGAGCCAGAAAGAAATAATAAGGAGAGAGGCAGTGAGTGGAAACAGAAAGGATAGTAATTTCTTAAATAAAGCAACAAGAAGTAGAGAGAAATGCAAGCTACAGATGAAAACCCTGAATAAAGTACAGAATGGCAAACATTCCCAGTTAGAAAGAGGGAATTGCAGTTTGAATACTGGCCTAACAGTAACAGTAAATTAATATTACAGAGACTGAAAAGGTGATACTGAGAGACTATCAGCTTAATTAAGAGCCAGAGAAACCACAGAGCATGGCTGAATGGCATCTCTTGAGTCTACAAGGCAAAGAAGTGCTTACATAGAAATTAAAAGTAGTAAAATGGATGAAGTAACTTCATTGCTTTGTATGGCTCTGCATTATTGAAATGATGCTGGTATCAGCTTAGGGCACTATAAATATTAAAGCCATGATATTCAAAACTTTCAAGTGTGGGTGTCCAACTTGATGCATCTGAGAGTTGCCTTATGGTCTTCCAAATGTCTTTGTCAAACACAGAAATTACATTTCTCAGTGCATGCAGTCGTGATAAACTACCCCTTGCTGATCAGTTCCTCAACATCACCTCCAAAACTCATTTGAGAAGCTCATTCTTGAGCACTGAGGAGTCTCCCTGCACCTTATAAAAACGCTGCCTCTTGCACATATGCTCACAGTCCCCCACACACCCAAATCACAGTTCACTGAATTAAACCCCCTAGCAGTCATCAGGACCTGCTGCTCTTCAGGCATCTCTCTATGAAATATGGCAAATGCCACAGGCTGACCCCTACATATATTATGCTTCATTCAGAAAAAAACCCCAAAATCAAAGAAATGAACCCAAAACCCCCACAAACAAACAAACAAAGCCCCCAAAATACCTCATCAAAAAAACCAAACCAGACCAAAAAAACCCACAACAAAAGCTGACACAGAGGTTTCCTGGAACTTTTTTTATGCCTTGTCTTTGTTACAGGCAGCAATTAAGTATTTCATAGATAGGTAAAATAGGGATGTCACCGATATCTAAAACTACCAAAAGCATTATCACAACACAATCTTGACTTCCAAATCTCTCAATATATTGTACGACTCCCCTTGGACGAGACCAAGGTACAACATTCATGATGAAAGGGAACAAGAGAACATGTGGTTTCCTTTTTGTTGCATGAGAGATTTTCACTCAACAAGGCAATTTCGGGCAGTTGGTGGCTCTTTACAGCAATGCTGGAGCCAGGGATCAGGTGTTTAGTGCTTGTTCCTGTAGACAAAGGTGATGTTTTCTCACAATTACAGAATCAAACATTTAGAGAGCTGCCAAAATAACACGCAGCAGGAGGAAAAAAACAGTAAATACTCAATAGAGGATCTCAGTATTTTAATGAGTGCACATTTTGAATCATTTGAAGAAATAAGACATAAGCAAAGACTTGCATGTTCTGACAGGGAATGTCTAGATGTTTGCAGCAAGAAGAGAATTTGAAGAGGGAATGAGGAGATGTGAATTACGATGTTTACAAGAAAAGAGTTTCTTGGCAATGTTTCATCTTCTTTCTAACATGATTGCTATAAGAATGAATTAGTGTTTTCCTTTTCAAAAAAGAAAAAGAACATTAACAACAAAACAAAGCCTCCTCAGTCCATTTTGCAAAAGAGCTTTGATGCAGACCTCTTACTGACCAGTCCTGAACCACGAGATTCTTTTTACAAAGGCTTTAAAGAGAGCAGGAAATGGCAATCAACAGTCCACTCCTTAACAGTGACTTAAAGGATAAAGAAATAACATGGCTGATTTTCCTAAGAACCTAAAATCGTGATTTTGGGGATTTTTCTAAGATGCCAAAGGGAGGTTTCTTGGTTGAATTTAAGAGTGAGAACACAAGCGAGACAGCAGCAGTGGGCTGCTGACAGCACGGCCCTCCAAAAGTACCCTAAATACCACTAATTCAGAGACAAGCACTGAAGATGAGTGACTGAAAACCAGTCCCTCTGCAGTGGAGTCACCATAAAAAGGTAAGAAATCAGGAGATGATATGTCAAGGAGAATAATGCTCTTGTATCTTCTTTGTGCTGCACTGATGAGGACCACTTCTCCTTTGAAAACCCATCAGACATACACACGTGCCCATAAAACATGGACTAGAAAAAGTTGCATCATTTCTCACGGAAAAACGAGATTCTGCTTGGAATCTCATGGCTATTTCCCATCCTCTTTCACGTATGAATCCCAGAATAGGGTGTATTGCATTGTTTGTGATCTTGCACATGTGGCAAGACCTCTACTATTCTACTATTTCATATTCCTCTTTTTCTGCTTTGCATTGCTGCTTTTTTCTCCACATTGTCTTTGGCACACTTTATGGAAAATACTGCTGGAAGCCTGCTCCTGGATTGGTAGTCTAATGTACATGCTAAAATAGAGGAGTGCATTTGATTTCTGTTCTTTCAGAATGTGGATGTGGGGCCAGTTGGAGAGGAAGAGGAAATGTCCATCACTCCACCCTGCATTTAGTTTCATATTTAAAATATTGATTATGCCAAGGCGAGGGAACAGTCAATGTCCACAAGACCATTCAGTGAACGGGATCTCCAGAAGGAAACAATACAAACAGATTTATGACTTTTGATGCCAGGAAAGGATTTTCAGATTCTATTTGCTTTGCTTACATTACTTATTAAGATAATTCTGCTGGACTAGGGCACAGTGCATTTATTATTGTATTCAGTGCTTTATAAGGAAACAGATCAGAAACTGTTTGAAGATTCTTAACAAATATTCACAGGTCATTATACTAGAAGATGACAGATATTTTTTAAATAGTCTTTACTTGCAGCATAATAACCTCAGCATGCCAAGGTTAACAATATGCCCTTAGTTTAAAAGGTAAGGTGGGATAAAGCTGCCTGTGAAGAATGTACCACAGATAAAATAAAACCAATACTCCTGTTCTTCTTCTGCAACTGGACTTGAAGGTAGCTGAAATAGTTATCAGCTTCATAAAATCAGATTTCCCACTGCCAATCGAAGTGTTTAATACAGATTACAGAAAGGCTTTCTTGCTATCGTTTACAAATTCATGAAATATGACATTCTAAATTAAAGACTAAGACTGGCCTGTTTCTAAATGAGAGATTGCAAATAGCCCTAGCACACAGGTAATGCTGTAGGGAGTGGCTCCTTGACCCTGATTCCATCATGCAGCACGCTGTGACCTCAGAACTTAATTTTGCCTCTTCTGCAGCTGGAAAGGTCAATGTTTTTACTTCTCAGCCCTCCCCCCTTCTACACATTTATGCAGAGATTGCCATGGAAGGGGGACATTCTGATTTATGCGGGTTTTTTCAGTCTTTTCCCCAATTTGTATCTTGGGCAAAATAGCACATATATACTAAAAGGGAGTTGGATGAGAAAAGACAAGTTCATATTTAGATAAAAGTGGAGGGAATTTTTGGTTTTGTTTTAAACAAATCAAGGCTATTTGGCAGGTGTTCTTGATGTCTGAACAGTAACTGTTCCTGTTCCAAAAGCATCCCTGACAGGATGAAATAGGCTGTTATTTAGCTATCTATAGTCAAAGTACAGATAGTGAAAATTCTTGCTTGGCAGCATTTTAAAAAGAGGAACTGAGATCTCCACCAAAACTAAATCCACAACGATGCAGAGGACAACGGTGGTCGTATCTGAAAGGTGCTGTCCTTCCCCTCTGCTAATACTCCTGTATTTTCCAAGCTGACATTTATCTAAATAATCCTGTCCATGCACTGAGAGCAGCAGTTTCCACAGGAGGTGAAGGACATGTATTGCTGGGAGCAATCGTGAGCTGCTCCCCTACAAGGGCTGTGCATCTGACAATCAATCCATAAACATGGGAGAGCGAGAGCAAAAGAGACCCTTTAAGTTATTTCCCCACATTTCAAATCTACTTGACAACAAATCTGAAAGTCAACCGTAATTTTAATCATCCAGTAATGTTTTATGTTAGCCAATTACAGGGCTCCAAGAGATTAGCTGAATGTTTCATGTCTGAAAAATATGTGACTGGGACTAATTCACTGGACCCTTCTCTAACCTGAGGTAGGTATAAATGAGTAGAGCTTCACTAAAATCAATCGAGCTGTATCCAGTTATACTGTCACAGAAATTGGTGCTTTAGACTTAGGATAATTTTCCTAATAAAAATAAATTTTAACCAGTGGATTTTTTTGACTCATACTTGTAATCTAATATTTCAGGCAATATACAGACCTACTAAATCATCCGCTTTCCCTGCATGCATTCCAGATGAGCTTTGCTTTTTACATCCCTACCTACTAGGAAGAATGCTCATGAAACAACCCATAATTCAATTATAAGTACCTCCAGGAACCTTCTAATTATATGTTAGGCAGGTCAGAAATGAAATAGCCATGCTACCCTTTAGTCTTGGATAACAGACTTGAAACGGTGAAAAGAAAAGTTCATCTGTTCATTAAGAGGCCAATTGTAATACAGTTAAGGGCTCCAGCGAGCTGTTTTGTTGAGATCTGAATATCCGTGAAACAAGCCCCTCCAAAGCTGGACGTCTAGCCAGCCTTTGCCTTTCAGCAAAGAATGGGGAGCTGCTCTGGAGAGTAGCTACTGTTCATTAGCCATTTGCTTTCCCTTACACTAAATTTGGTCGTGGGAGTTCACGGGACCGGAATGAAAAGCAACTGCAGGTACTTAAAGGTGCTATCCTTTTCCTGGAGATTTCCACACTTGGTCTTAATTAAATCTCCCATAGGATTGCAGGGGCTTTAAAAAAAAATTAATACAAAACAAGAACGTGTCCATCAGGCAGGTTTTTCTAAGCTCTGACAGCTCTAAATGCAGGCAGCTGCAATACAAGCTTGTCCTCAAATCCTTGACAATGACCTCAACCTCAGGGTGAAAGATAATGTAGTTGCTATGCTCATTCTGTGTGGAGTGTCTACTGATCAGAGGCTTGTGGCAAAATATGTATATTTTTTTCTTATGATATAGACTATTGTTCACTGGCAACTCAAGTGATACCACAACATTATCTCTGTGACAGTTTATTTTTTCATTTTTAAATGGGGAGGAGTGGCACAAATTCAAGCAGGCTTCTACTTGAACAGCTATGGAGAAATGACTTTGTAATGCCTTCCAAATTAACCCCTCCACTGCCACAAGGCTGAAGATGAAAAGAAAAATTAAGCAAACAAACAATCTAATCCCAGGTACTTTATGAGGGACTTCACACAGGCACCTACACCAGCAACAGGGAGATTTCCCAGTAGAGTGATTCCTGTTACATTTAGCAAGGTATTATTTGGGAGCAGTTTTCTCCAGTGGTGAAAATTGTCACTTAACTGATTTTCTTGGAGTAATGAAAATTTACATCTTAAGAATCTTCCTCAAAGTGAGAATCTGCCTTCAGTATTTAAAGGCAGAAAAATTTTGAGCTGAGAAGAGAGACAGCCCTAAAGGAAAGCTGTAGAAACCATAAATGACAAAGGAAAATTCCTGCAGTAAGGCTTCAATATTAACATTTTTTTTTTAAATCAGTTCTTAATTATCATTGCTATTTCACTAATACATTAAATATCTTTAGGAACAGCTATGGGAATATATTCTGATTTAGTCTGGGGGTGCAGTTGCCCCAGAGCTGGGGAGGGGACGGATGAGTTCAGCTCTGCCTGTGCTCCACAAGGACAGAACATATGGAAATCTGAGCTGCTAAATATCAAAGTCTTTGTCACTCAAGTGCAAACTACAATTTCTGTCAGTGTATAACCTGGCTGGATTTTGAAGGTTTTCACAATAAAAGGCATGTTATGACATAAAGGCTGTCCCCACACCAACCTTCAAGTCCCTGATCTGAAGCCTGGGCAGAGCAGACCTGTTCAAAAAGAGCAGCACAACCGCACTACTTGCAAATATTTCTCACAGGAGCACATAAAAATAGTAATTTCAAGTGACACTTGTTAAGCACGGTATTTCTCACAAAGAGGAAAACCTTTTTTCAAAGGCATTCTGAACAAAAATAGGAAGAGACGTGGATAGTGCAGAATGCTCTTACACTACACATACCTTTCGGTGGGTGTGCACTCTGAACATGTCTCTTCTTATTCAAAGAGCTGGGATTTTTTACATTACATTAGTCAGCTAAGAAGTTAAGGGGAGAAGGAATCATTTTCATGTGGGAGCCAAAACTAAATAATTTAATACTTAAATGAAAACCAAAAAAAAAGTTTCTTCTGGGTTTTTTCATATATTTTACCATAGAAAGGTTTGACTTGAACACGAGATTCCTTAAAAATATTATCATGAAAGTAAGCTAAATATGACCTTGAAAAAGTATGTGAGCTTTTAAATTAAATACTCAAGAAAAAAATTTTTGTCGGTCAAGAACTAAGATATTATTAAAATGGCCAAAAATCACATAGTGATTTTGACCCAGATGCGCACAGAGATTTAATTGCTTTGTTACAGCTTAGTATTTTTTCAAAAGTCAGTCCATCCTGCCTTTAGTACAGGTGGGATTCTGAGAAACTCTGATGCTATCATAATTTTTGAGCTGATGTCACAAACTGATGCCAACCTAGAAAATATTTCATCATATGTAATAACTTGAGCTTTATTTACATATAATAACTATTCAAAGATGTGGTTGTTCCTTTTCCTATAAAAAGTCAGGGGCAGAGACACAGTTTTTGTTTGCACAGGGAAACTTTGTGTAAAAGCATTCAGTTTTTTAAAAAACTGGTCCAATAACAAATTATTTATGCACAGCTACAAGTGTTAGTGTGTAGTATCAACTCTTTTATCTGCTCCCTTCTCTTGATTATTGGCACTACTGGAAAAAAGACTGGCCTTCCAACACAAAAAGAAAAATCTGGAGTTAAAGTCCTGGTCTCCCTTCATTTTCTGCCCATGCTTATTTCAGGTGAACCACATCAGACAGATCCATAATCTGTGGGATATGACCCATAGATTAAAATAATCCTGCAGAAATCCATAGCTCCTCTTTTGTCGAGTGCCTCACGCTTTTTCATGCCATTTTTCCACTTCAAGTATGTGTGTCTGCTTTTTTCCAAAATGCTATTTACTCATGATTGCTATTTGGTCCATTTTTAATGATGTTTTCAGAATATGTCTCACTAGATCCTGCCAAAATATTTCATTGCTCCATTAAATTCACTTCCAAATATTTCAAGATTTCAGTTTTAGTTTTATGATTTTTTTTTCTATTGACCATAAATCCCACAGTAAAATAGGAGAAAGAATAGAAAAAAAAAACCAGCTAGAAAGGTATATGGAGAACGTGTTAACACGATATTGTCAGACATTTATAAACTTCTTCCAATGAACTTTGAATTACCCTGATCCTTTCATATTTTCCAGTTAACATACATACATCTGCTCTGCCATGTAATCAACTGATTGTTACACAAGCATTTGCTGAAGCTATGACAAACCCAGATTTATGAGGTCAAACAGTTCAAACTTAATCCATTCAATAGCTGCAATTTATCGTCTGATGATAATTGTATACACAAACATTGTAATGATTTAGATGACACAGTGTAAAGATGAAATCCGTTTATTTTAAAAGGGTTTCTAACCCCTAAAACACGTTGCCATGAACACCTTTCTAGGTCCGCTTTTAACAACATCGTTATTATTGTTTTATTGATCAGGATTTTATTACTGATTTGACACTTATATTTCACACTAATCGAAAAAGGTGTAATTTTTCTGCACGTATAAGGCCGTAATTAATTATATCATTATTGTGTTTTCAATTTCTTCCATTTAAAAGGGCCCAGAAAAGAGTGCTTAATTTATCATACATGTATTATGAGGAATATGTAAACCTCTTAAATAGACAGAGAGCATGATCTTTTTGGAGATGATGGGATATGACACAGGCACTATATTTATAGATTCTTACCTCTATAGTGACCTGATTTTAGAGTGACAACTATTGCAGAATGGGAGAGTAAATTAACAGCTTCGAAAGCTTGAGTATCTAAAACAATTACTATTCATTACTTTTATAACACTTATTAGTGGCCATTCTCTAATGCTTTTAACAGATAAAGAAAAAACCTGCAAAGAATTATATGGCAGAGGAGTGGTGTTATGTCTAGTATATCATATGTGTAATTTTATATGTGCATTTATGTATTCTCAGTTCACAGATTCAAGAAACAATTGCTACAAATGGGCAGCAGCTGTATTCATCTATTTCTTCTAAACATAAAACATGTTAGTGACTGTAAATTTCAGAGAAACTCTAAAACAAGTAGCTAAATGTGAAATTTAAATTGATCTTTGGTTTACTGCCATTGATTTTGTCAATTTTCTAAATGTAACAGTGTTCACCACTGGGAACAGAAACCTGTATATATATCAGCAAAATTTATGCTTTCAACTAACATAAACTTCACAGGAGGAATGACAGTCCTTGCTGCATAAAATAAAATGCTTGTGAAGTGAAGGATTTTTTTTTCTCTAATTAGATACTGCATATTTTTTCAACATCATGTTAGTAAATTTGCCACATAAATTTAAATGCTATTAGCAATATTGCCTGCCCATATTCAGTTCAGTTTTCTTACTACAGATTTCCACAAGTAATTTGTGATAATGGTACTAACCCATATGATTAATTCACACGTACAAAAACCATTATGGGTACTCATAGAAAAATACCTCCGAAGTGTTTCATAAAAATGTCAACATAAGCGTAGCTTAAACTAGCTGATACTTGCACAACTCTAATATTACTTATTTTCACAATTAAAACACAGTAGATTTGTATTTCATGCTGTGGTACCCCCTTAGACCATGACTCTCCAAACACCCTGCCAATGTGCAAATTCTACTTGCAAGAGAGGGTTGTTAAAACTGATGTAAGAGAAGATATCCCACATTTTTCAGGCTGCTTCTCTGAGTGACAAGTGTGGGATTTTGCTCACTGAAATGCTGTTTCAGCTGGCATTAGGAACCCTCCCTCACCCAACCCAGCCTGATCACTTGGGGAGAACATCACAACTGCTGCAGAATGGGATCCCGAGTGCATTTATTTCCTCAGGATTCTAACCAAACCACTTGCAAACTTGCGTCAGGGACATCAAATGTGTGCTGTGGGAAGTGAGCATACAACCTACTTTAAAACACTAAGTGAAATAAAATCAATGGCTGAGCTCATTTTGTGCTAATAGTCTTCAAATGCCTTCATTGTTTCACTGTTCTTAAGCAACACTCAAGACAGGCACATGCACAAGGCTTTGTATTATCAGCCTCAGAAAAGGAACTTTTTTTTTTTTTCCTGGTATAATGTCTGATAAGGTATTAGTACACAAAAACATTTGCCTTAAAAGATAACATCACTTATCTTAGTATTGTAATTCACTGGGTGGTGAAAAGATCCCCCTCATATTAATCTATCTGCTACATAAACACGTGCAGTCAGTTCACGGAAAGCACATTTGTTTCCTTGAAAAGTGATTTTTAAATAGCATGATGAGCCTTACATTAAGAGCATTATGAGCCAACCTGCAAAATGAACATAAGGGAGCAGGGCACCAGCCACACGTCCTTTTGTCCACAGGCACATGACAATGGAGCCCCAAGGATGGGGCAGTGGCAGGGACACTGCTGATCATTGCTGCCCCTCCACACTGCCCCAGGGACACTGCCCCAGCTCCTCACCTGGCGAGCCAGCAGGGCTCCCCTCTGGAGCTGCACTTGGAGGCACACCAGCTCCTCCTGAGGATGGAGAAGCACGCCTTCGTTCTCTAAAAATGTGAGACAAGATGAAGGGATGCTGGTGTTGCCTCTCTGCACTGGAGATGACACTTGGGAAGCAGCTCCAGCTCTGCCCAGGTGTGACCTGTCCCTCATGGCCCTGCACACCCCCTGCCAGCACACCAAGGATCTGACAAGCTGCAGGGGAGGATGGCTGGGGCACAGTTCCCCCAGGCAGAGGAGACATTTCCTGGGTGTAGCTCATCAGCATGGAGAGGTTTTGCCAGTGCCAGCTTGTGCTGTGACTCACTGCTCTGCTCTCCTGCAAACCAAAGCACTGACTCTGTAAAATGATTTTCAAACAAATGCTCACAGGTAGGATGATAGACCCAACGCAATTCCAAACTATACTTAGCAAAGAAAGACTTTTCTGACTGTGCCACAGACCTGTCCTTGTGTCATTCCCCCAGGGGCACATATGGAAATCGTCAGGTCCATCAAGGTTAGGTCAGCTCTTGGTACCTGCAGAGGCAAAACTGGCTCTTCACAGCACCCAGCTTTCTGCATCAGGCAGAAGGGGAGTTGGGTTTTTATGTTTATAATGCCTTAAACGGCTGCTTCTATCCCCTCTAAGTACTTGAATCCATTACTGGATGCAACTTGCAGATGTTCCTGATTATGGTGCTTTTCCCACCTCTGGCCATGCAAGGGCAAACAGCCCAGCTCCCTCCAGCCCAGCCTTTGGATGAGGGTTGCTTTGAAAACAGATTTTTAAAAAAATATTGCTTTCGAAATTCTCAAAGTAGAAACCGCCTTATGGTGCAACTGGGTACAAAATGTTCCTCTGGTCCTTTGAGGGGACAGGGAAGAGTCTCCCAGATAAGGACACTTGTGCTTGGAGACATGAACAGACAACACCATTATCTCTGACTCCTCCTGGGTGGGCCACTGCCATCCCCCCTGCCCTTCTGGATACACACATTTCCCTGGAACACAAACCCAACCACTCTTGTGTTTTACAGGGCAGCTGCAAGAGCCTGTCTGGCTGGAGGTCTGTGTTTCAGAAGGGACTGTTACAATGCAGCCAGAAGATAAACAAGCTCTAACATCTTGTTTTGTGCTACTGAACTCCTGTTATCAGCAGTGACTGACATTTGGTGGGAGCGCTCGTTCTCGCACACTCAAGTGCTATTGTGCATTTTCTGATAAGAAACCTCAGTAACAGAAGTGTACATCTGAGAGTGACAGAAAAACCTCCTTCTTTCAGTCTGACTGCATTCCCACTTCCACCAGTGCTACAGCAGCTTAGGAGCTCCTTCCAGTTTGCACTGGAAAATGGGAGGACCAGAGTCACACAGTATCTAAAAAAAGTCAGTTGAAGAATCTGGCAGAAACATTAGAGATAAAGTTTTCATTTTGCCAAAGAAAATGAATTTTTTTACTTATTTTCTAAAGATAAATGTATCTGTTTGGATACAATCTCTTCTCACCTGCTCTGCAGCACACATGGTCACCTTTGGCTTCCAAAGCACCACTTTCATCCTAAAAGCAAAGTTCTGTTTTTCCAGTTCTAAATATCTATAGTAAATACCTCCACTCTAAGATTGAGGCCATGGGACTGTGGTCCTGATTTCTGCAGCAGCAGAACCAAGCTGGGAATCCAATCTTCAGTGGAAAGAGTCTGCACTCCTCTTTCCTTTTATTTCACCCTCCAACATTTTCAGGAACTTGCTTCATTAATTTTTTCTGTCTAAGTACTGTATCATATCACTACCCAGATCCCACACTGCCGTGGGTATTTTCACCTCTCCTACAGTAGAAAATGTATGATTTTAAGAAGAACATCAGCCATCTACCACCAAAGTTCAGCCCAGATAATGCCACAAGGCATCCTGGAGCTTCAGCAGCCTGAAGAAAAGCAGTGAAGAGGTTTTCTTTCTGCCAGCTTTCTCTGTTGAGGCAGTGGTGAGGGTCTCACCCCTGGGTGTGGGGTCTGTTCAGACACAGCGGGTGCTGTAGTGAGAGCCCAGGCAATGGAGAGGGATGCAGAGCTACCCTGAGCTACCAAGGGATGTTCTGCCAACACAGAAGGTGTTCCTGGACCCCATGCTGCAGCATTGCCTGGCTGCTCTCACTGGGCAGGCCAGAGTGGATGAAGGATTTGAGGATTGGAGCAAGGCTGAGTCATTCCCAGTGCACGCTAGGGCAGGCAGGGTGCTGAGCTGAGTTTTCTGTTCTCAGGTACAAGTCACAGCTGCTTGGCCCTTTTTTTCCATCCTCTCCTCCCTAGAGGGTTGTTTGAGGGAGGGACTTTGAGCTGTGCTTACCTGGAACTTGTGTTAGCCGAAGGGAAAATGCGAATTGCCTGAGTTTTACAACAGGCTTAAAGAACATGCTTTCCCTGTTTTTGGGTTTTTTTCCTTTTCATTGCTGATTGCCTGGTGGTACTGGCTGGGACAAAAAACCCAAACACCATCGCTGATTCATCAGACATTCTAGGCTTGCTTGTGTTTGGTAGCAATCTGGAGATGGAATGAGATGCTACCTGGTGACAAAAGGAACACACACCCTACCACACCCCAGGCACAGGGCACTCTGCTCCCTCCCAGCAGCAGGAATTAGAAAAGCACCAGGTGGATTTTAGCAAACTGCACCATTTTACTAGAAAGCTCCATATGCTCTGCAGACAGATTTCCCATGTCAGTGAGGATTGGAGCCCTTAGTGCAGCAAACAGGAACAAAAGAGAGCCCACAGTGTCCCAGCTGCCTGTTGCACAGCTCTCTGTGATGGAGTGACCTTCCCTCATGTGAAGAGACCAAAACACCTCAAAGCTACTTTACAAAACACACCTGTTACTGGCCACAGGTGAGCAAATGAGAAGAATTTAGAAACATCCAACAATTCCCCTCAAAGCTCTGCTCTGATGAGAGAAGAATCCTTGGCTCACATGAAGGATGTCACATCTGCCTGGGGAACAGGCAACCAGAGAGCACAACTGAGCTCCTTGGCTCATACTCAATGGAAGCTCTTTGGACTTCAAACACTTCAGCCATCAGAAGTGGGTGCCTCTGAGATAAATCTAGCTCCCTTTTCATTTTGTTTCATCTTTTGAAGCACATTTGAATAGTTCAATTTTACAGCAGCCAGGGAGGAGTGCTAGGACAGAGCCATGCCTGTTTTCTCCATGTCTTCAGATATATTTTAGGGGTAAGGGGAATTTTAGGAAGGAATTCATAAACTATGTGAAAGAAAGACTTATGGGCTTTTCAGTCACTGTGTTTGGGTTATTAAAATATGCTTTTTTATCTTCACACATGGTAGAAGCCTTATAAATTATTCTCATGGAGATGATACCTTATATTAATGACTGAAAAGCCCTAAAGTTAGATGACATTTTGCTGCTTTCTCTGTGTAAGTAGCAACAATATCTCTGTTTCTTTGGAAAATGAATATTCCCATATTTTCCCCAAACCAACCACTGCAGATATGAAGACAGCACCAGAATTTCTCTTTGTTTTCCAAAGCGTGTTCAGAGGCAATCCACCAAAATACACCAATACACAAAACTGTGAGAGAACTACTGCTCAAAGAGCTGTACTAAAGAGCCAGAAAATAAGTCCTTTAACGTATTAAAATATTTTCTGTAGGTGGTTGTGCTCTGCCTTCAGCACATCCTTGCCTTTCTGACTCAGAAGGCATGTGAAAGGTCTATTATTGAGGAGTGAATTGGCATCTTGCAACATTTTTTGAGACTTAAGGACTATTATGTGCAGCGCTCCTGAGGCAGCCATAGGAGATGGAACATCTTGGGATGCTACAGGGATTTTTAGGAAACTGTCAGTGATTCACTTGTTGCAATGGCACCAGCACAATCATCCAGAGGGAGAGAGGAGAGAGAAAATAGGGAGCTCCCTCCCCTGGGACCACCCAGAGTGTCACACATAGGATTGGTTAGGAATCAAAGGGGCATTTCCATCACTGCTGCCAGTGGCACACGTAACCTCTACAGGACATGGGGACATCTCCAGGATCATAATGACACAGCATCCAACCTTGGATTGAAGAATCTAGTCTGATCTTAAGGGATTTAGTATAGAGAGAAGATAGTTTGGGGCTTGCTTTTTTCTCTCCAATCTTCCTGAAAAATTGATTAAAAAACCAGCACACACATACAGACACATGGAGTAGGGGTGTCTTCCCCAAACACTTCTTGAATATTTCTATATCACAGTGACTATTTGATACTTATATTGTCTCTTCAAGGAATTCTAGCCATTAAGGGAAAAAAATAGAAGTGTTTTGGAGAAAGAACTATAAGTATTCCCAGTATCTATAACAGATTCTGAAGAATTTATCCTGCCAAAAATCAGGTATGGGATTTTGAACATAAAAACATGATAGTGGATTTTTAATGCATAGAAAATGTTTTTTTTTTTTTCTTAAAGTAACAGGAACAAATTTGTAGTGCAAAAAATTTTTAGTTAAAGAAATGTTTGTAAAATACCTCATATGGATTTTTTTGATCAATTTTCAACAGGGATAAAGTCTAAATTTATTTTCCCAGAAACTTGCAGACCAAGAGTAAATTTAAACAATAAGTTATTCTCAACACACTATAGAGTGCCTCACTGCTGGACAGGGCTGGCAGATGCATGTGTACTGGATGATTTTGAGAGATAAAAGCACATGTTTGGGGGTTTGCTTTGAGACATACTTTCCACAGGATGAGATCTCTGATACCCGTTGTTTGTTTTGCTCTTGCCAAGTTAGAAAAATTCAAAGCACAATAACAACTGTTTAATCTATTAAAACACTTACTTAATATTAGCAATACAGAGTGTTACTGAAGGCTGATTCTAATGCAAAAATATTATGATATATCCTATATGACTTATATAAGTTTCATTACGCTCTTTAGACAAAAAAAATTATATAATTACAAAAGTTATTTAGCTAATCATCTCTGCAACAGTATCACAGATGTAGAATTTTATTTAGGTCCAATATACACCAGGACCAGAGCAGGTCAGGTTTTAGTTGAATCTTGTGGCTTTGCATTGCAAAACTGGTCACTAAAATCATACATGGACAGTTCAGTATCCGATGGCATCAACCTATTAGTATCTGTCACAGCCTTTCCTGTCATGACATGTAAGGATCCACTGATCAAATTACAGGATGGGGGGCTGAGGTGGGGTGTTTTTTTGTGGTTTTGTTTGGTAGTTGGTTGGGTTTTTATTCAGATTTTTATCAGCTAGCTGCCTTTTAAAAGCTTATCTATAGATTTTATAGGGTATATTTATCCAAGTTGTTATGGCAATGGTACATTAGAAATCAAATGAAGTATTTGTTGGCATGACAAAATTAATTGTTGCCTAGGGTCTGGAACAAACAACAGTAGAGATAACATGCCACTAATATGGCTTGTTTGAAGTGACAGTACTGTATCAATTAAACTGGGGCTATGGTACACAGTCTGCCTAAGCTATTTATCTCATGCTTGGGGAAGTGGAACTCTATATTCTATGTCAGGGAAAAAAGGGATAGACTTACTGTGCTAATGAGGAGCTGGAATTTACCATTTTCTCCAATATACACTCACTTTCACTGGACAGTTTTATCCTCTTGTTTCCTTCCTCAACTTGAAACATGAACAATGTTTCTGTGCCTCCCACAGAAACAGCATTATGGAAGTCTATTTTTCTTCCAGGTATACAGTGGACTAAATTAAATTTTGTCTCAACTTCAGATAAGCATAAATCACCATGCTCTAACATCACAGGAAAGGCTGGAGCTGCAGAGTTTCAGGCCGTTGCCTAAAGCCCTTTCTTTAGGATTCCTGATCATGTCTCCAGTTTGGTAGTGCTTATAATCAAAAATTTGTGGCAGGGTGATCTCCTGACTAAGGGATACAGAACCACTGAAGTTCAACTCTGCAAAGAGGAAACAAAGGCTAGGACAGCCCTCTTTTGGAGGGATTTAGTTGGTGTATTAGCCTTAGCCAGATCTTTGGAGAGGAACTAATTTCATCTACAGTACAAGACATAAATCTCTCTGTAAGGAACATCACCAACACCACTCACAGGTGCCATGGAAGCTTTTAACCCTTCATGCTCAATGTGATCAATGGACAAACTCAAGTCTCAAAACCTGTGAGGTGAATTGTGCTCATCAGGTGAAGCATCCAGGGTCTGGCAGCGTGAGCCACATATACAGCAGAGAACATTTCAGCCTCACTTTGCCTGGTTTTAACCCTTGCTCCTGTGGAGTAAAGCCATATGTGTGACCCATGCACTTGTTTCAGTGTGTTACCTTAGCTGACACTGGCAGATATTGACATGAGATGAATTTTGATATGAGAACACCAAGGCTCTTATGTGTTGCCCAGAGAAAACACCTTTTACTTGAAAAATGCCCTTTTTTTAAATTTGCCATACCTAGCTGCAGCCGAGCCTTGTGAACAGATGCCCTTTTCAGACCAAACATTCAAAACCAGAAATCAGCTGTTAAAAAGACTAGCACATATAAGGTAATGGATAAGAATTTGGCCCACAAATGTGGCCAAAACCCAAAACAAAAGCAGAGTAGCTGTACAAAATTCTATCCCATCCTGTCCTGGGAAAGTGCATGTGTCATCTTGATTCTGCTGCATGCAGCAAATTTTTCCATACAGTTTTACTTACAGCAGAGTGTATTCACTGACTGCAGCCATGATACCTTTAAGACATCCTAACTTTTGTGCCCATCCACCAAGAATGTGCTGCCAGGAGATATCATATTTACAATATAAAAGGGGACGTACTTTAGATTTGTCCCAATTAACCTTGTAACGAGATGTATTGGAGTGCTTATTAATGACAGTAATGAGATGCAGACAAGACAATGTATAAAACATCATTGGCATATAAATTGAATTAATATACACAGATACCTTTATGCACTGGACATGGAGGGAAATTATGAAGAGGCAATTTTGTAGGGAAAAAAGGCTAATTAGGAAAAAAATTCAATACTTTTCCTAGCTTGTATCCGTCAATGTTAGCAGACCTGTTTACCCACTGACTGAGGAATTGTTTCCACTGCTTTTACCGTGCAAGTCACAAAACTAATTTTGTGATGGTTCTCTTGGAAGTATTTACTACAAACAGCAAATATCCATTATCTTTGTACTATGTATTGTTCTGTTTAATTTAGTTTGGTATAGATGGACGATTTAGAAATACATCTTCTCTCTCTTCTGAAAGCTACTCTAAATACAAGGTTATTTCTCATTGACACAAGTTTTAATGATTTTATTTAGAAACATCCCACAAGTCTAGATTTTGTAAGGCAGCATAAGAGCCCTAATTCCATGCCTTAAAAACTACCAGTCTTAGGTTATGTGGGAAATGCCCACTTAAAATATGTAGATCTACTCACATGAGTAAACTTATTCACAAACTCAAGTGTCCTGTTCTACCATTACATCTTCATTAAAGTTATGGCTAAATCCCATCCAACTTGGAAAAAAAATCTAAGGTGTGCCATTAACAAAATGGAGACTTAAGAATGATTGTCATGGCCAGCAATAACAACAAACTGATTACCATGCTGAGCTTCATAATAGCATTTCACTTTCTTTTCATTATTGGAATTATAATAAACAGATAAATTACATCTACACATACACAAACAGCTAGGTAAGCACGGCTGAAAAAGTCAGAAAATCACTTTATCGGGGCATGATTTGATCTCAAAGGATAACAGAAATTATGTACAGTAAAAGTAATAGCTCATGCATGACTTATAGTGATCAGGAGAGGCAGGAGGCAACAAAATAAAGCTTCAGATACCTCAGAGTTTTTCCTATTATTATGATCGTACCCTGCCGTGTTACTTATTACTTCTTTAAAATACTAAATGAAGGGAAAGTTTATTTTTCAGTGTTGTTTAACTCTGAAAAGCACCATACCTCCCCAATAACTTTAATCTCCCCTTTCCTTATCTCTCTCTCTTTTTTTTTTTTTTTTTTTTTTTTTTTTTTTTTTTTTTTTAAATTAGTCAGAAGGGGAGGAGGAATAAAGGAATAAAGAATAAGTGGGAAGAGAAGGGAAAGGTAGCAACAGTCTCAAAGGGATTTAATGCAGTGAGTCAGACAAGGTGCAGAGGTGAAGAACAGGCTTTTAGAACGTCAGAGCCTGTCTTCTGTCCCACCCTTCTCTGCAAGGGATTGTGCAAGGGAAGGCACCAGGTGCCCAGAGACAGCTGGCACCAGTCCTGCCCTCACTCAGCCAGCACTGGGGTGGTCAGCACCAGAGTCAGACCCCAAAAGGGGTTTCTCCCAACATCTGTACAGTATTTAACAGAAGGGTGCCAGACACCGTGTGGAACAGCCATTGCCCAAGGACACTATAATCCATATGGACAAACAAGGCATGAGGCCACCCTGGAGCCCCACTGAAGGGAAAAGGTCAAGCCTTCTGGTCAGTGCACTATAATAAGCCAGTGATCTACACTTTCACCAGATGGATTTAAGCTAAACCCATGCAAAATCAGTATTTTCCCCCTAATGCAACAGCTTCCGCTCAGCACAGGTTTGAAATCTGTGCTGTGAAGGGACGGGAGGCCGTTCCCACAAACTCTTATCTCAGACTGGTGCCTCTTTTCTAAACTGCCATGGAGTTTTTAAAGTCTACAAAACTCAGCACGTGATCATGAAATGTTCAATATCACACCATGTGCTGTTTGTTTCAAGTTCATCCTCTGAGCTGCCACAGACAGGTTTAGGGGAAGCTGTCTAGGTTTTACACTCCTAGAAGATTTTATTGCTCCTTCACTTAGGGCTTTAAATATGAGCTGATGGCCACTGTGCACAGTATCTTAACTTCTCCATTTTATTATAGAATATTACACTGGTGAAATGATAAATGCAAAGCAAGGCATGACTGAGTGACCAAAGTACTGGGTTGGGACTACCTAAACTGCCAGATCCACAGCAGTGTATCAGCAGTGTCAAGCCAGCTCTTCTCTCTCAACTTAAATAAATTAAGCCTAATGTAAACTATTACAAGGGGGTTTTTGCACTTGTCTTTGGAAAGAACTTGTTCATATGGCCAAATCTATTACCACTTTTAATTTTTTTTTGCAAGAGAAAAATTTATTTTAGTGCTCTTGCTTCAAGTGTCACAGGCATATGTTATTTTGTGGAAAGCTGTAGGTTTTCCTTTATCTGGACTGCTACAGACCTGGGCTTGGCACCTTGACATACAGCAGGCCCCATGCAGAGAATCAAGTGGGTGGTAAAGTCCACTGATATTTCCTTTACTTTATACTCAGGGTTTGTAGAAGTTTTGCTCAGTTACTTCTCATTTAGCAGAACAGAAAGCTCTGACTACTATCACCACCTCCCCTTAATATGCAATTATGGCTGGAAACAGAAGATCCAGAAAAACAATTAGCAAGCAGTCTAATTGCAATTGATACATTAAATGCCAGCAGATGAGTAGCATCGGAAACCAAAATATGCGTTTCATAAATTCCAGTTTTTAAGGGATTCAGGGATTTGTTTGTTCTTTGCTGATGAAAAATCACAGCTAAGGGAACTAAGAACGAAAATCTTGTTACTGAACAACAAAAAAGCTAAATTAGCTATTGAGTACCCATTGCCAAGGGCAATACATTCAACAGAGGATATGATGATGACAGATGAATCCTCCCTACATTCTCTACAAAATAAGTGTACAGTGTCTTAGATAGTTTCACTTGTGCTTGAGTTGCCTTCCTTCCTCAGCAGCTGCTTGCAGGTCTATCAGTGAAAGCCAACAGAGGTATGGTTTCTCATCATCAATACGACAGAATCACTCCAGTTTTCAGCTGATAGCACTGGATTTTTATGGTTGTCCATGCCTTTTCCTTTTCTGCTCCTCCTCTGTATTTATCTTTTTCCCTGGGAACTTTATTCTCTTCCTTTCTCCGTTTCCCCTATTACTGTCCCTCGAGCCAACACAGATTCCTGTGCCTTCTACATCCCTTTTTCACCTTTCACAAAGGTGGTTTGTTTTTCCAGACAACCATAGAAATGAGGCGATGACAGCACGAGGTGACTTTATTCAGTCCAGCATCTTTCAAACAGATTCAAAACCCAATCCAGTGATAAGCAACACTATTTCAGGACTAAGAAATAAGAAACGACTGGCCTGGTATGGGTAAGACTCATTCCTGAGTATTCAAAAACCCAACAGGAGGACAAGTTTGTGAACCTTGTGGTGGTGGGTCCTCCTGGAGGAGTTGATTTTCCATTAATGAGAAGCTCAAGTAATCCATAGCTGCCCTAACTGCACCCTCAAATGGACATTTCTGTTGTCAATTCCTGTTGTCAGGGATCCAGCATCCGTCAGCCAAAAAATACCATCCATTATATAAACTAAAGCACCATAAATTTCACCTGTCTCTGTGTTTTTGGTTGGGATGTGAAAGTTCTGAAGCTGCTCAGGGGCTTGGCATGAGCCTTGCTAGAAAAGCACATGGAGATCACTCCTCACACAGGCACAAACCTCGCTGCCTTCCCCACAAGCACAGCCCCAACCACAGCCAAGGCTGCACAGAGCAATTACTCACTGTGCTCCGAGATTCAAATCAAACTTTCCCTTTAAGCTAAGCAAGCACATTCTCAACAAAGCCATGAAACCCATCAACATGCTTGCTAATTATTAGGAAATAAAACCGTGGCCCATGCTCCTAGGATTCTGAAATTACCAGAGACCAAGAGAGAGATCCAGCAGGAAGCACATGAAAGTACCTTTGTTAACGTTCTTTTCATTCCTTCATCAAATTCGTTTTGTTTAGAAAGAATATTTCTCTTTTATTTTCTTTTGCCAGATAAGCCCAGAACTGGGGAGCTTTTTTTAACAAGGGCTAGCAAACAATGCAGAGCTTTGGAAAGAAACCATGTTTAGACAGACAAACCATGGATAACAGCCATATTGTGTGTGTCAGGCAAGAGAAAGGAGGGACTACAAACTAATAATGACAGGGCTATTTATTACTGAATAACCAGCCTCTAATTTTAGAAACATAAGGTCTCCTATTTTCTATTGTTCATTTTAATTAGTATTTTCCCTAAATAGTCTCCCTCTTCCTATATGCTATTTATACAATTGCAGAGAAAATATAAAGTACATGCAATGTTAGCAGAATGGCAACAAAACATGCTGTGAGTGGTATGGGAGCTGTGCATTGTCTGCAGCAGGGACAATCTAGGGAATGATTTTGTCTTTTGCAACAGGACATTTTTATTTCCTTGTGGAGAAAATATGTGGCCTTTAGTATCCCACCATAGCACCCCATCCCATAGACACTGAGTTACATGGAGTACTTTGAACTCGTAAGCAGGATGAAGTAGGTAAATATTTCTGTGAAGAACAGCCTTGAGCAGCTGGAGGAATCAGCCCTGAGCTGGGCTCTCTCTCTTTAAAATTCCTCTAGGATTTTTTTCCTTACCAAGCTGACAAAATGTTTGGCAGTGGCTCAGAGGCTGGTGCACTGCAAGATATCCTGCCTTGCTGTTTCCTTGCACTTCCCTCATCTGTGGTAACCACTTGTTTCTTGACATAAGTAGGTGAGAAACCTGTGATTTAATATGCAGGGGCCCTTGGCTACGCCCTTCACTCACACAACCAAGGGCATTTGAGAAAGGGATATTTTCATCATGGGCAGACAGGGTTTGTTTACCCTTAGAGAGCCTAAATTATGCTATTCAGAATGATGTTGGATTTCTCCTTCCTTTTCCTCTAAGATGGCACAAAATTTTCTACCTGATAGCAAAGAAGACAAACCACAGAAATGGCTGTACTGGGCAAAAGTCTTTCTCACCCTGGGTCTGCCTCCATCTCCAGACACAAGATACCTGGGCAGCAAACAATGATAGATCAAGCTTAAATAAAACTTCTTCCCTTAAATACTACTTAACTTTGGTTTTATTCAAGAGCAATTTCCTTCTTTTAACAGCAATCTGTGGACTGCTACTCTAAAAATGTGTCCAGTCTTCACCTGGAGTCATGGAAGCCCTTTCTGCAAGGAGCTTCTCATCTGCAAAAGAAATTTTCTTTTTTGTGACTGTGCTTGAACTGAGGTCTGCTAAAATTATTTTGAGCTTCACCTATGATGCACTTGCATACAGGGACTTGAGAGCAGATTTTCTTTTGACTAGAGCACATATTTTCTAGTCACTCTCTAAAAGTTCCAATGCCCTCATTCTCATTACTGCTCACATAAAATCCAGAATAAAGGAAAGTAAAGGAAATAGAGGTGGCAAATATAAAGGTGAACACAAAAAAGTGCAAACTGGCTTCCTATAGGAAAATGATGCTGCAGGGCTTAGGTGCCTCTGCTCATTAGTGCCATCTCCCCACCACAGAAAACATTTCCACAGGGAATGCATGTATATTTGACACTATCAGCTCTTACAAATAGGAAAGGTGCATTTGGTTCATAATTCAGCGGCTCCAAAAAAAAAAGTCCAGCTAAAACCAAATTGTACAGATTAATGTAAAATGTTATTTGTTTCTGAAAAGGATTCAAACTCAAATATTTAAATTTAGTGCATCTCCAAGTCTTAGAAATGCATATCCCAGGAGGGGAAAACAAATAAACAAACAAAGTCAGTAAAAGCAGTGTAGATCTCAGCATAAAAGACAAGGGAAAATGGGTTTAAAGTGAAAGAAGAGAAATTTGGATTCATGTGCGGAAGAAATTCTTCCCTAGCACAAGTTTCCCAGAGAATCTTTGGCTGCCCCATCCCTGGTAGTGTCCAAAGCCAGGTTGGACAGGGCTTGGAGCAACCTGGGAAAGTGGAAGATTTCCCTGCCCATGACAGAGGGTGGTACAAGATGATCTTTAATGTCCCTTCCTCCCCAAGCCATTCTATGACACAATATTCTCCCTTGGGCTGCCCATCCCCAGGACCCTCCTGTGCCCCTGAGGGTTTTCAGGAGAGCATTCCCCACCGCCAGGACCAACTGCAGTTGGCTGCTCATCCCAAAGTGACAAGAAAGCAGAGAAAGGCAGGCCGTGATGGGATGTTTAGCCCTTGGGCAGGACTGAAGCCTGTATGAGGGCTCAGGCGTTCCCTTCATTGACAGACTCGCTTCAGCCCTCGCCAAAAGTGCAGCGCGAGAGCTGGCAAAAACCAGCTGAAATTCAGTTTCTGTTGTGTTGTGCTATGATCCTCCACGAACTGTTGGTGCCAAGTTTTTAGCAACTCCATGTGCAGCGTTTTGTAAATCACTTCCAGATATGCAAATAGCATCATTAAAACATTTGCATATACCCGTAAGTTTCTGCTCCAGGTCCATATGCCCAGGCTGTAGGAGAGGGCAGAAAATAACACCTCGGCGTGGCATGAGGCAGGTACGTGCCTGGAGGGCAGGGAGCAATGGGAGCAGGAGGGTGCAGAATGTCTCTGGCTGCCCTTTTAGAGCTGCTCCAACAACCTCAGGAGCTAAAACCTATTTTATAAAGGAGAAAAATGTAAAACACACACCGCCCTCCACCCTCTGCTCTAGGCAAGGAGCAACTGAAAGGTCAGTGACATCTCCAGTGATGAGGACACCCATCCACAGACTTGAACAAAGGTGGGGATTTTTAACCACTCATCCCACTCACTTTAATGCTCTCCCACTCTGCAAGACCTTGTAGCATCAAGGCTCCCTCAGTTAATGAAATGCAGCACTAAAACTTAGGAAATATGTTTGAAGAAAGAAGAAAACCACCCATGTGCAATCTGGAGAGTCATTGCAGGGGTACAGACCACAGGCACCTCTGAGGAAATGAGGACTGGGGTGGCTTAGCTCTGAGAAAACGAGTCAGACAGGGCATTGGAGAGCAGAGTCAAACACATAAAAATCTGCTGCAAAGAACAGGGAGGAATCTATTTTCCATGCCCATGGCAGAGGAGAGGCAGTAATAGGATTAAATTGAAGGAAGAAAGATTAAGGTTAAACATTAGAGAAAATTACTGAACAATGAGGCTAAGGAAGCACTAGAATAGATTGCTTGGGGAGGATGGAGAGATTGACCCTGGAGGTCTTAAATGATAGATTAGACAAGTGTCCATCAGATATGACAAGTACAGGTGATCTTGCCTTAAGGTGGAGAGAAGGGGAAGATGGGATTGATACCTGTCCTGCAGCCTGGGGAAGCAGGCAGCACATAAATCCTATCTATCATATCCCAAACTGCAAAATTATTTAAATAACATTTTAAAACTACTAAAACCAGTCAAAATTGTAGCCCTCCTGGGGAAAAAAAAAAAAAAAAAAAAAAAAAAAAAAAAAAAAAAAAAAAAAAAAAAAAAAAAAACCCCACCTAAACATCACATATATTTTAACTCATAATGCTCTTATAATTGTATCACAGCTCTGATTTTAGTCTTCACTGGTTTAGGGTTTTGTATCATCAATTGTGCTCTGATGAAATTATTGGGATTTTCTCAAAGCTATAAAGACGCAATTTTGAAAGATTCATAATGGGAACATTTTCACTATTTGTTTTCCTAAAAATAAAAGCATCAGGAAATGAATTAATTTCTTTGACTAATGCAACTGGAAAAATTTTAATTCTTTTGGTGCTTCCTCTCAATTATCTTTAATAAACACGTACATACTTCATTCACTGAAGTCATAAAATAGAAAAACAAGCTGAAACTGCCAAATTATAGTTGATAAATCACAGTTTATCAACTACAGTTGATAGTTGAAAAACTACCTTTTAGCCCAGCTCTATAAAGAAATGTAAATACATGTCCTGTAAGCCCTTCAACACATGTCTAAGTCCATAACGACCACAATTATCTGGCCATAATGCCAAATCCCTAAACTTTCAATTTTTTTTCCCCACAGAATAAAGTGGGCAGACCCACTATCCAGAACATGCAAACCAAACTGTGCTGCATTTGTTTAAAGAAAAAAACCCCAACCAAACAAAAAAAACCACACAAAACTTCTCCAGCTTCCTATTCTCCCTGATTCCAGAGCTGTCGCAGAGCTGAGTATTACTAGCCATATTTTTAAAGGCTAAACCAAGCCTGTGCAGCTCACCCCGTCCCACACAAGAAAGCCAAGTCTGGAGAAGAAGCTGTCAGAGATTTTGGATGTGTTTAATTCAATGAGAATTTTCCATCCACTCCCATGAAACCAAGTTTTCTCCCCAGATCTGCTGTTGCTCCAACAAGTGAGGCATGCTGTCATGTGGCTTCCCTTACTCAGACATACAGACCTAACACAGATGAGTCTATTTATGGATGATTAGAAATAAATCTACAGAACAGAATCCTAGAAAAAAGTGGAGGAGAGATTTGCCAGTGCAAACAGGTGCAGAACGTTGTCTGGAGGGGACCTGTGCTGCAAAATGAAGCATTTTGCAGGATGGTATTTGAGATAAAAGTGTAAAACAGTTTACACTTTATGTGTAAATGATCAAAGAATCCTAAACAGGCTGGTGAGGCTAATTTGTGGCTTGGACATCCACATGGAAAAGCCTGTCAGGTTTATTGCAATCCTCATTAAAAAAGAAATGGTGTGGCTTCTGCAGACCACCACTCCTGCCTGTGCAGAAAGCACTGAGCATACATTGGTTTCTTTACACAAAATCACTTTTATTGTTCAGTTATAACAACTGAACTAATACGATATAAACAGACACAAAATTCACACTGCCAACTTCATAAACAAATCTTTATCCTTGGCCACAAACCATCCCCAAAAGCAGCACTCCTGGCTGGCCTTAACTCATTCAGAGTTGCCTGTTGAAGAGAACCTTTCTACCACCTTGAAGTAAAGAACATCTGCTCGAAACCAAAGCACTGCCCTCAGAATAATAAACCCAGAACTGCCAAGGTGAAGATCCCAGGCCACTTCCTCATGGCAGTATTTCTGCCCAAGGGGCACACTCTTTAGACAGACACATTTTTCTTAAGAGTCCCCAACAACAGGAAGGTGCATAAGTGATATCATGCCAAGAAGAATAAGGCTGAAATCTGAAAGAGGGGATTTCAGAAAGCTGGCTGTCCCCCTCCTCTATCCCTGCATGAACATGGAAAGGTGCACAGCCCCCCAGCTGACCTGCCATACCTCTCCTCTTTAATCACACCGAAATATTTAAATCAGGGCATAGCAAAAAGGCATCATTAAAAAAGCAGGGCACACTAATTCTTGAACAGAAATACATAATTCATAACGAAAGTTCCCAGTTTGTCAAAAACCTTAAATTCCTAATGCTCCAAATTCTTTGTGAGCCATGTCCTATATGACAGGTTCAATATGACACATCCCTGCAGGCCAGCACAACCTTCTGCCTGCACTAACAGGTCTAGTGGATAGCAAAAGGGACTTAGGAATGGCCTTTTAAAAGAAAACACGATTTAGATTACTCATCTAGGAGCACTAGTTATGCAAGTTTCTGTGTCAAAAGAGTTTCTGGAGGAAGAGTGATCTGTGAAAACAACATTATAATTTGTTCTCCAATTAAAGTAACTGTAGGAGTAGGCATGTTCTCTTAGAGCTTGGTTTTGGTAGGAAACATGGTCAACTAGCAGGAGATTTGGCCATGAGAGACAGACCAAGCCATTCCAGGGCTGGTATAATGTGCAAATGGTCCAATTTGTATACAAAAGAAACTTTTATACACACTCCTGACTGATTCCTGCACTGAGAAATCAATATTTAGGTCTTGAGGTGTTTGCTGGCACTCGACAGGGGAGAACATCAGTGTTGTGCTGGTTATAAAAGAATCAACAGATTTTTGTTGTGTGCTGCATGGAACCAGCACTGCTGCATCTCTGTGGCGTGACAGAGAAGAAAAGCATGTGCCAGATATCCAGTCAGGATATGGACCATCTTTGGGGTTCAGCTTGCCTTTGATTGCAGAAAAAAACACAAAATGGGGCCTTGAGAACGATAAAGTAAAAGGCGATAAAAATCAAACAAGATGAATCACTGAAGACCTCATAAAAAAAGATACCAGAGCAGGTGGCCATCCAAAGCTATGGAAAGATGAATTTCCAGCATGGAAAAAAGTGCTAAGCAAAGCACAACTACATCAGGAAAAATACTTTTTTAGAAACAGATCTGTTAAAAAGGACCCCCAAACTACTTTAAAAACCAGTTTTCAACAGTGCTGTAAACATCTCAAAAGTTTAAAAGCATGATTTTTCTTACTCTCCATATATTACCATATCATTTAGCACAGAATAAAGACCCATCAGTTTAATTATACAGCTAAAGACAGGTGGTTGTTGTTGTTTGCTTTGATGGTGATGCGCTACAACAATAAACAGGCCTGTTATTTCTATATTAGCATATGGGTTCTTTCTTTGATGATACAACACCTGTGGTTACAGTGCATGTTGAACTGGAGAAAATACCTCCTGGAAACATCTCCACAGACTTAAGACTTCAAATTTAGAACAACAAAAGCTCAGCTTGAGTCCCCCGTTGTTGGAAGGAGCAGCAATTAATTATCAAAAAAGGAACCAAAACGTTACCATCAATCCTGCTGACAAGAGGTGCTGGTGGTTGCAGTGGACAGGGACAATTATGTACATATCACAAGGCTACAGACAATTTCTGAATTACAATTACACCAGGAAACTCACTAGAAATATCACAGATGAATACCACTGAAAAACATTATCAGGACTGGCTTGAAACGTATTTTGCACTAGTGCTGGGAAGAAAATAAAACATACAACAACTTTGGAAGAGATGCCTGACCAGGCAACATATATGTTTAAAAATTCCACATTTCTGCAGCCTGTGCAAAGAAAACACACGGGGGAAAAAAAAAAAAAAAAGTCATGTGCTTCAATAACTACTTTTACTTAAGATATTTAGTATCAAATGTTACTAATATTACTAATAGTTAGTTAGAAAAAGTGTCCAGTTAGAAATTTTTCAAGAGCAAGTAGAAGAAATGCACCCTTGAAGGTTTTCCTGACGGAAGTAGTCATGACCATTCATCAAAAGAGGATGATCAAAGGGTCTTTTACAAGATGTGCTGCAACTTGAGCAGCCATCACTAGGGCAGATGGACAGGCCAAGACAGCTCCTGCATCATTCTCAGACTCCCTCACTGGCTGTGCCATTTACCCAGGACTCCCTTCATATAAGCCCATTGTGAAAAGTACAGATAGAAGAACAGGGAAAATAAAATCAAAGCAGAGAAATTATAAACTAACTGGAGAAAAAAAAAAAAAAAAAAAAAAAAAAAAAAAAAAAAAAAAAAAAAAAAAAAAAAAACTTTCTTTGAGGTGGACTATGAAATAGGACATTGCATGGTTTCAGATCAATATTTTAATATCAAGCAGGATCCATGTCCTGGGTGTTTGCTATAATGGTTAAATTGTATTTAGAAAGAGGTAGAGGAAGGAGCAAACTCCAATTGAGCACATCTGCAAAACCAATTGGAGTGACCTGGCCTTTTTTTGTGTTAAAAAGACCTTGGGTGAACAGAAAAATGATTTAAGAACAATCTGTACACAGGAAATGGGGAAGAAATAAAGAGGAATAAAATTGGAAGGTGATAATTAAAGAGATGTTAAGAAATCCTATAAATATAGATGCAAAGATGGAAATTTCAGCAAACAAACTTCAGTACTTGGCATTTCTTATTCTCAGTCCAGGTTTCCTTCCATCAGTGGATCTCAAAGTAGTTTACAAATATTAACTGATGAAATTTGTTCTTCTGCCAAGTTCCCATTGACAAAAATCACATCTGTTAATGCAACTAAGTAATAGAATATAGTTCTAGTCATGAAAATTTGAAAAGCTTTTCGATGTTCAGTTTCAAAATATAATCTCTAAAGTTTTCTAAAGTAGCTGGCCTGTGAAAGCAAAGTTTACAGGCTCTTAACACATACAGTTTCCACCAGTAGGGAGTTTTTATCAATCCTCCAGTGTCCCAGTAAAAAAAGTACTGATCAGTGAGAATAACTACATAACACAGACCTAATGGCCCTTTGATTCAGTCCTTACTTGTTAGATATGAAATAGCTGATCTTGGAATTACAGAATGCTTTAGGTTCATTGGTCACATCCTCATCTGCTGTAAATTGGCATCCTCTCTGATTTCAAGAGGGTTCTAATACTTTATTCCAGTTGAATAACAGGACAAATATCACTTATGAACATCCCCACTGGGGTCTCATAGCATGCAAACTTTAAAAGTCACTCTGTTTTAGATAGCCATTGTTAAAACAACAAAAAAGACACAAAATAGCCTAGAGTGGCATAATAGTATTCTGTGATTATGCTACCTTGAAATCATTTACCACTTCTGCTACAACCTCTTTTTTTTCCTTTGCCATGTTCCCATTCTTCCAGAAAATAAAATCTATAATATGTAATAATTTAGAATTAATATCTTGATTCCCTAGATCCTTTAATGAATTCAAATGCACCTAGGGAATCCAACCAAAGACATCTGTTCATGAATAGTGAGAATTATTACCAAGTCCTGGTGGAGACGGCAAGATGCCATCTCCTCCTGAAGTACCTCCCAGCTGAGAAATCAACTGTCTCCTGGCTGAATTTCCTTGTGTCAAGGTTTCACCGTGTTATGTCTCTTGGGATAACTTACTAACAAGAGCTCCCTCCCAAACTTTCACAACCTCCAGGAATAAGGAAGACGAGCCTGGCATTCTTTTTGTTGTCCAACTACACGTGCATGCTACCTTTACCATATAAAATAATGATGGCCTCAATTAATACTAATTACTACTCCAAACTTCCACAAATCCCTTTTTAATCATCTTTGGGTTTAACTGATTTACCCTAAACCCCTCTGACTGCCAAAAAATTAACATTTCATTAGACAAATCATAACCTACTCCCTATTCTCCAAAATCCAACCCATCTGGAAATATTCTACCTCATCAAATGTCAGACTTGCACAGTATAATGGAAGACTATTTTTATTTAAAAACCACACATACATGCACATAGCAAGTGTGATGCATCTATACTTATAGATGCAGATCCAGAAATATCACCACACCCACATCCCACCCACCTCTCACTACATTCCAGAAGATGTCCACTGCCTTTACCAGTTACCATCTTACTTCTTCCTCACTCTTTGCAAATCTTCTCTCTCCCCTTTCCAAACATCCATCAGAGATTAATTTACCTCTACTGTCATAAATGTAAACCATCAGCAGCTTGTTATATTGAAGAGGTTAAATGAAACTTTTGACATGACTTGTGTTTGAAATCCATCTTTAGCTGATGGCATGTCATCAGCTAGAAAATGTGTAATCAGGAGAGCAGACCTGAAAGTCTGAAAAGTCAGAGAATGCAAAGTTCTGCTGGAGGCTTTTCTTTCCTCTTTCTTTTTTTTTTTTCTTTAATTTAACAAGTTCTAAAATATATTTTCTATTTTTGGCTTCAAGTGTGGCTATGGTCTGAACAGTGACTGTGTAAAAATGGCACCTTCCTACTCAAAAGATCTGCTCCTTCTATGCATTCTGAGAAAAAAAAAATCTGCTTCACAAAAACTATGGACCCAATCTCCACATGGATAATCAAGGTATGGGAAGCAACATCCGTTCAAGGATGGTTTTCCTGCTTTGTAATTCATTAGGTCCATGTAAATAATAGACAAAGAGATGCATGTGCTTTAATCTTTTTCTAAATTGTCATTTTGCCTTTTGTTGGTTTGGTTTTGTCTTTTTTCAAGTTCCTGTTTACAGCTGTCAGCAGCACATGTGATGGTACAGGAAGGATGGGACAATTACAATGTTTTGTTCACACACATCCAAAGTTCCATATTAGGCTAAGGAGCCTCTCTTGTGCCTTCCAGCACCCAAAAGTGCTCAGACTCACGTGGGGCTTTTACCCAAATTCTACTCGAATTATTACCTGACCTTTATGTCCCAAACACCAGACTCAAAAAAGTCTTATGGACAAAAATGCTGAGGAACAATTTGCAGCGAGCTTCTCTACCTTCAGGTCATGGTCCAAGCAGTACAGCACGTGCAGCTATTCCCTGACCATCAACACACCCCTCAGCATCCCTCACACTGATAAGATCATGCATGAAGGAAGATGATCATGCAGGAGGGTCCTGCAGGGCCACAGAGCCCAGGAAATCTTTCTTTGCCCCCAGTAATGCAAAGCCACTTATTTTAGCTCAGTCCACAGTGGTTCTTATGAAGACACTGAGGACCTTGTTTCACAGCCTGTTGTAGGTGTCTCTGGGCTCACACCTACAGGACACCAGCTCCTCACATCACTCCAGGAGCTCTCCCTGCATGCTTTCTAATGAACCAGCAAGATACAGCAACTGCAGAATCCCAAAAGACGTGTTCCCATTAAAACCCAGACTACAGCCACCATTTAATTCCTGCACCAGCTCCTCTTTGACCCCACTGGATCACAGCCAAATCACCTCCAATTCATCCCCTGACCTGTGAAGTACAGATTTGGGATGTTCAACCTCTGTTTGATATTATGCGTGTTCTGATCTGTTCAGTGTTTTTTCATGCTTTCTGACTCACTTTTATCCATAGGACTTTCATTCCCCACTAAATTATCCCAATGCATTTCATTAAAATATCTCATCATCAGAGGTATTATTCTCCACTTTCTACCTCTTTTACCTTGTGTGGATTGATTAAATCAGCATGATGGTAGCTGAGTAGTGTTTAGGGCTCAGTGTGACCACATCTGATTTGTTCATAAAGGATTTTCCTTTCTCTGAATGCCAGGGGGGTGCAACTTGATGTTCACTTATTAGTGCCTTATCTATTTAGAAAATCAGTTACCAAAATTGTTCCAGGTTAGTTTGTTTAATCAAAAGCACCAGACAAAATTGACACAATATTGACAGAGAGAGAACTTTAAACTCTTCAACTGTGCCAGTATTAGCTGCTCCAAGGTAATTCTTGCAGTCTCGTTCTAACTTGCAGCAAACTTGGGATAATAATACCTTAATAATAATGATACCTTAAATTTATACAGCAGTAGTTCTCCAGAACTATCTAAAGGCACTTTACTGACTATATATAGTCATTACTTCACCTACCACCAAACTGTGGCTACCTTAGGATGGAACAAAACACTCACTTCCAGCTCCCTGCATCTTTTAAAATGGGATTGGAAGAGAAAAAGAAATTCTCCATTGTTCCAGGTAAGCATTTAAGTACACAGAGGGCTGATCTCCAGGAGAATATTCACACGACAGCTCTCCCTAGTTCTGTTTCCATACTTGGTTAGATGTCCGAAGTGCCTGGGATATTTGCATTTTCTATGTAAATAAAATATCTGTTGTCTCTCCTAGTTGGGATCTCAACCTGCCACAAACCCACGAAGGGAGGGTAGTGCCCAGAAATCTAAATTACACCTCAAAGCCCTTAGAATGAATGCCTTTTCATCTTGTCAGTCCACAAAGCCATGGCTTCCTGATATTTGCAATTCCAAATTTTCTCTGTGTTCAGTTATTTTCATGGTAATTTGCACCAAAATTTGAGCCTTTCACCATGTGCTTGTCACTAACTGCCTTGCTGATAAAAGTGGGAAGATTTCATCTTGTTCCTAAGTCCCTGCTTGCAAAAATACCTCTTTTTCTGCATGCAAACAGCAGAATTTGTTGAGTGAGAAGCCTTATTTCTACATGTGCTCTCTCTCTCTCTCCCGCCCGCCACAGTTCCTACATGGCTACTCTGTTTCTTGGCTACAGCAGCCACCAGCAAGTTAACAACATGTCCCCCTACATGCTTGGCGAGGCTCCACGACGTATCTGCTGGCCCATTCTCTTGCTTGAGAAATGCTAAAAAGCATTGCTGGCATTTACATGTCTCATTGCTGTGCTGCCATCGGCCCAAACACTCCTCCTTCCCTTTCCTTTCCTTCCTTTTCCTTCTCTTCCCACTGGGTACCCAAGCAGCAGGAGCACGCCAGGAGCATCCTGCCCCAGCTTCATGTGGTGATTCCAACCTTGGGATTTAATGGCCAGGCTTGCTGGGATCCTGCTTCTGGACACAGGGATTTGCAGAGTGCAAGGGTGGCCTGTAGTGGAGAGAGTCGTGGCAAAAATATGGGATGCACCATGATTTACAGCACTGGCAACTGGTGATCTGCCACGAGAAACTGCTTCAGCCATATGGTCTCACTCCAGAAATAAACTCATTACACCAGATAAATACTGTTTCTGGGCATAGTGGAAGCATTTATCCTCTCTGGAAAGATGCAACATGCCTCGGGACATGGCAAGAAGCCTGGGATCAGATGACCCAGCTGTTCCCACCAAGTGGCATTACCCTGAGCTGGTTGGTCCTTGTAAAATCCCCAGTTCCCATTGTCTCCCCACAACCAGAAGGTCTTGGTGCCTAAGCCTTAATCCCGTTTGGATGTGGGCAGCCAATGGAGCTGGAGCAAGGCTGTATTTAGCCTTTTATGGCCAGACTGAACCAGAGAACAGCCTACTTAAGGCATCTTTCCCCACAATTGAGGCACCTGCAATTAGATGACGGCAACGGCATTACAGCATTGGGAAAATGCTCGATCAGAGCTCTCTTACCTGTTGGAGCAAAGTCCCCATGGGCTGTTTACAAATGGTTTGTCAAAGCAGAGCCCTAAGCATGCACGTGGCACACTTTGGAGACACCGCCAGCACCAGTTAAGGAGACGGCTGCATTTGTAAACATGATTTTCACACTGGAGTGTGAAAAGTGGAGTGTGTGAGGTGGCACCAGACTCTGGTGGCATTCAGTGCCACAGAGGTGCCACAAATGTGTCGGGGGACCTGGTGCTGGCAGCGAGCTGTGAGTGTCACTGCAGGGCCAGCCCTGCCTCCGCATGGAGCGGGACCTGGATGATTAACTCTTAAAGGAAAGCTGCATTGTGCTCCAAGGTAATTTTGCTCTGGCATTGATTTGAGGTGCAATTTGAAATTCATGACAATCTATGTAAATGTGCTTGTGACACTGAAGAGACACACAGTGCGGATTATGCGTGACATCTTAAGAGCACACAGATTTTTTTCATAAATACTTATACAGTGTCTGCCTTTTAGACATCCTGGACGTTCTCTGCTCTCGGGTTGCATCCATCACATTTAAAATAACCCCCATGATTATATCAATACAAAAGAATTTAGTTCGGCTTCTAATTCTATCAGCAGATTTAATAATCTTCTCCATATAAATGTAGCAGAGAATAAGATATTTAAGGGTCACAGGTACTCATCGTCCATCTTTTAAAGTGGGAAATACAAGAGGAAATGGAAATGGTGAGGAGGGGAAAGGAAAAGCTGGAGAAAGGAGGAGAAAGCAGCATTCCTTCCCTCACTTTATTTTCCCCCTGTATTGATAAGTCTGCTTGACCACAAAGAGGACAGTGGTGATAGTCTGCTGGTTTTTTAACACAGGATGGCCTCCCGAATATCAATAAAACACCCATGAAGAATTAGGGACAGACAGTGATGTCCTAAAGCAGACAGTGTGCTGACGCTCTAGGTAACCCTAAAGGGGTTAAATCCAAAACGAATTACAGAAAAAGGCTCTTTCATGAGTGAGATAAATATGACTAAAGCACTTTTACTAGAGACAGTTAAAAATAAAACCTTAAAGAAGAAAAACCTGTATTCATTTTACCCGACAGACACTATTATTTCTAGATATTTCAGATTCATTTGCAAGTTAGGAAAATTGCGGCTGGGGGAAAAAAAAAAATAAAAATGTTAGCGATCCCATTACAAGCAGAAATTCTCCTGTGTTGAGTCATAAACTGCCCCCTTGCCTCAGCTGGCTGCGGAGTCAAATCCATCCTTGTGCTTTTTCCTCACCTCATTTAGCAGTGGGGATACCTTTTGGGTTAATTAGAGCAATCCTCTGGCTCAATGACAACCTCTCACTCAATAGCATCACTCCGCCATCCCGCGTTGTGGCGGCCCGCGATGCGCGGGGCTGTTTTGGGGCGCGGAGCCGCTTCCCGCCTCTGCACCGTGCGGCGATGCCGGCAGAGGGCAGCCAAGCAGGAATAATCCCAGCCGAGCAGGGATGCTGGCTCCAGGTATTCCTCGCAGCAAACAATCGGCCTCAAAACCTTCTAATTTATACTATTTTATTTTATTTTTTTTTTCTATCCGCCGCTTCAGGTTTTTCCCCCTCTCTTCCCGACACGCTCATCCCTGGCAGGGCAACTCGCTGCTTCCTCACCCAGCTCTCTCCTCCTGAAGAAAAGGCACAGCACTGCCCAGATAACTGTGAGATTTTTACAGGACATGCTTAAAAACATCCCCCCATCCTGAAGAACCCGAAGAAGTGGCCACCAGCGTGGTTATTGGTGTTTGCACAAGCTTCCAGCCTTACGCCTGCGACTCAGTTCTAACGAACAGCTCGAATAAAGTCGTGCTTTTTGTCTTCAAATTATAACAGCAAACAAAGGGGAGTGTGTTTTTGTAGTGGAAGAACTAGTAGCTAAATCCTCGCAGGAGGGCTAAGACCTAGGGCTCAGTCTTGAAAGCGTTAATTCATGGGAAGCTCGAGGCTTGTATGACTGTCCTTCACGAGTTTACACATGGATGTTTTCTACAGATATTCATCAATTCCAACATACACATAAAATATATATAAACACAAAATTTCTTAATGCTTCTCTACTAAATGAAAACTTCTGATTCCTTAAAATTTGTGGGTGCATATATATTTAGATATTATTGGATCCTTTTAAGGAAATGTTTCCTTTTTATAAGGAAAAATCATATTTGAAGTAGAATTTCACCCATCAGAAAGGAATGTGACATACACAACAGCAAAATAACACAAAAACATCATCTAGTTAGGGAAAAGCATCCAGACTACTCCTAGGAAGTTACAGGGATCAAGTTGAAAGGCTCTAAACTACTGGGAATTCTCAGCATAGTTAGGAGTCAATGGGTATTCCAACCCATTTCACTTTAATAGAATGATTGCTTATAAAAATTCCTTACTCTTTGCTACAGCTTGAAAGTACATAAAAATTTTCTAAAAAATCTTGGTTTGAGCAACCAATTAATTAAGAGTGCAAACATGACTAAGATGCTCACATTAAATTGGACATTTTACTCTCTCATGACCACAGTTTCCTCCTGCTGTGAAACCTTGACACCATAGGAGTGACAACTGGAATGCTGCTGGGTCTCCTGTTCTCCAAGGCCAAATCCTGCTCCCTTTCCTCACCCTGGGAAGCAGAGCAGGGCCAGGGTTTGTCCCGTGATGAGCTGCCCTGGCTTGGGTACAACCTCAGCAAAAAACTTCCATCTCTTCCCAAGATTTCTGCTCTCCATGTTTCTGGCCCTGTGGTTCTGTCACATCATTTTTTCTTTAGTCAACCAAACCTAGTCCTTGGCTCTGCTTGGATTTGGTTTAAAGGCACTAAGGGTTTTTTGGGAACAACTGTAAGACCTCACCTCTAACCCTGCTTTTAATTGTCACCTATAGGGATGGGTAAATCGAGGTATTCACAACCTCTCTAGGATCCAGTGGCCACAGGGCCCCCACACCCCTCCTGCACCTGCAGAAGCAGAGATGGGCCATCATCACCCCTCAAATACTGGCCATGGATGTGGCCCTGGTCTTGCAACACCGCAGAGTTATTCCAAATTTTGGCTAATTTTGGAGAGAATACGTACTAGTTTTAGGTTATTCTACAGGTTCATCACTGAGTGCATCCCCTTATCAGCTCACTAAGGACAGTGGTTGTTTTCTTCTCTCCTTTTTATAAGCAGCAGGCAAAGCTCCTGTCGAAAGAATATTTTTACAGTAGTGGAAATAATCAGTGCAAGGCTAGTTTTTAAAACCTGCTCCTAAAGTGCTTGGAACATTAAACAATTATTTATGAACACTTGAAACATTAGCTGTTCCACTTGAAACCATTGGCAGGGCTTTAATAACAGCCCAAGCAATGCTCTGGAAGCAACACCAAGGACTCTTGTTAGTCACAAACCCTTTATTTCATTTTTAAAGCTGCTGTTACTGCGCACCAAAATTAAAAGGTTTATCACTATGATTAAAACAAAATCTCATCACCAGCATGAGCATCTATTCCCTTCAATGCTCCACTGAGACATTCCCCTCATTTCTTGACTGTTTGGCATGCCTTTGCTTTCCTTTGCTTCTTCCTAAAACTAGTTATTCCTGGGGAAAGCTTCGCTGGGGCACTGCCTACCCTCTCTCCCAGGATTTGGGTGTATTTTCACATCAAGGAGGCCAATTGACACCAGGTTAAATAGATTTTCTAATCAGGATTGCAAACTCTTTGATAATGCAAGTACCCTAAACTTTTACTAAAATAAAACTCTCTGTGGTAAGAGAGGGAAAGGGGAATTCAATGACAGATTTCTCAATGACAGCAAAGACCACATTTACAGAAGTTTGCAGGTGTGCTTGTTCCTGCAGCTCCTGTTGCCCAGGGAAACAAAAGCCTTCAACCTTCTTAATCTAATTTATTAACGTTAAGATTTTCCAACCCAAATCAGAATCCCATTGCATGGGGTGCAGCACAAGTACATGGCTCCACATCTAGGATGGCTCCTTTGAAGAGAAAGGAAAGGAAGAAGTTTTCCCGTTTTGCAGTGAGGAAATTGAGGTGCAAAGAGACTGAGACCCAGGTAGGGAGGTGGGTGCCTGTCCCCCTGCAGGGAAATCCAATCCTTCATCGACCTACTTGTGCTCTTGGGTCTGGTACTTCCAAGCAATACACACCCCAAAATTAACCCTTTCAGTATCCAGCAACCTAAATCTGCCCTACGCAAAGACCCAAGGAGAGAGGCATTTCACAATCTCCTTTTAAATTTAAACACATATTTCAGTTCAATAGTTTTTGTCCAGAATGTGAAAAAGCTCTGGCCCAGCTCCTGGGAGAACACAGCAGACACTGCTCCTGGGCAGCCCAACAGGGCTCCTTAGTCATTCCTCATCTTGTGATTATGGTGTTGCTCACAATTAGATTTATGAAATTATTTTTGTACAGAGAAGGATGGACACAAGCAGGGGACAGAAAGGTGTTTCCCACCTTGACAAGAAGTTGTTGGCTGTTCAGTGAAGGAATCAAGCAGTGGTCACTTGACCACATGTGACAAACCCAAGCTTTACCAGAAAGGCCACATTCTACTGGGTCGAAGGGAAAGCAGGCAGCATGGTGTTAAGAAATAACTGAGGCAGAAAAAGCAGCATAAAGAATCTGAAAGACATGAATGCCTGAGGAAATGCAGATTTTGGGGAATCTGTGAGTAAACAGGCATATGACTGACTGAGCCAAAATATATACAGGATTTCACAATATTTAAATCATGGATCTTTGTGTTCTTAAAAATAAATTAAAACTATACCAGTGCTTACACATGGGGATATGTTGGAGGCTGGGTGCTACCAAACCTGCAGCCAAGGGCCTCATCCTGCAGCCTCCACAGGGGCAGGGCTGGGAGCTGTGCACAGCCCCTGGGGAGCTCACACCCACACCAGTGGGAGCAGAGGCAAACCAGTGGTGAGTGGCTTTAATCTCCCACACGAAGGGCCCTAACAGCACTTGAGAATCACACAACAGAACGTGCATTATCTGCCGTGGCCCCTGTGCCCTCTTTTTAAGGTGGCTGTTAACTTGGGGAAGGTACTGTGCCAAAGGAGCGGAAAAACGATTTGATCACATTCAGTGATATTGCTGAGAGCAACAGGGAAAGACATTTGAAAAAGTGGCTTGCAGTCATTTATATACCTCTTTCCACATGTTAACCATTTTTACTTTCAATAACCATGCACCAGCGCTCTTGCTGCATTACCTTATAACTCCTTTTCTTCTTTATGGTCCTTTGTGGACACATTTTCACCTGTTTAAATCTCTGCATATCTACTAGGACAAAATGAGAGGCATATACCCAGGTACTCTGTCCTAAGTTATAAATATATTAGGGACATACAAATGTCATCAGAGCCTTCAAATGCAGCTTCACTGGCTCCCACTACAGAGACACATTGTTACTTGCTGGAAATGCACCAGCCAAAATTTGGGACCTTTCCTAGGACTGGTGCTTCTCTCTCTCACCCAGATAATTTCTTACTCAGTGTGTTTTGATCTTATTAAAAGACCTATTCCTTCCTTTACAACTCTTTGCTGCTCTGCTAGTTTTCCCTAAAGAGATGTAAAACCTGCTTTGCTCGTATTGACAAAGGAAGAGTAATTATCTTGTTGCAATTCTGGAGTGGAAATCTTGGACTTACAGGCCAATAATTTCTGAAAACTTACCAGAAGTTTGGCCACCTAGATCAAGGGCAGCATTCTCCTAAGCCGTGTATCTGCAGGCAAAAGACAGACAGCTATCCATGTGTCCCATGTTTTCATGTTTCTACTTTCTTCCTAGTTTAAGTCCACTCACTCCTCCTCTCTAAACTCCTCTGTCATCTCCTGGAGGTGTTGGATCCAGGTCATCTTGCTCATCCCTGACACAATTATATAAATAACAGAAGTGTCTGCAAAACCTCTCAGCCTCTTAGTCACCTGACATTATTCTTGCTGACTTGGAAGAGATTTTGGATCCTCCCTGAATTATATTTTCAGAAAGATGTTGACCCTTCTCTAGACACCCGTGATCACCATATGGTGATCAGCATCTGGAAACGTTGGCTCTTTGGGAGTGTGGCTGAACCTGCCACTCCTGGAGATGCTGACTCTTGTGATGATTTCTACCTCAACTTTAGACATGGAAAAGGAAATAGATACACCTGGAATAAGTTCAGATTGGAAAGGAATCTTACAGCTTGTGTAGGACTCTTCCCAAGTGCCTCTGAGATCCCTGGTACTCACATTTTACACAAGGTACTTCTGAGTTTCAAGATACTCCTCTTAATATGGCAAACTGCATCACTCTCCATTTTCATGATGTCTCTCTAGTCACACTCTCAATGTTGGGTAGAAACACTGCTTCAGATTTCAGCAGGATTTTTGGAAAACACCCTGTAAAAAGGGGATGGATTATTTACCATTTTCTTTACCCTTTCTGATGCAATTCCTGCAAGCAGATTAAGCTGGGAAATCCTTGCACCTATGAGCAGTCCAGCAAGAAGAGCTGAGATCTATGCTGAGACATGGAAAGTGTTCGGTAAAAGATTTGGTAAAGCACCTACACAGCAGCCAGAACAACCTTCTTTCTACTCAAATTCCATGTTTTTAGCACTGCCTTCAGTAGAAGATTTTCCTTAAAGAGATGGACTGAAAATGCAAATGGGTGGCTGTGCAGCAAATAGCTTTATCAATGATTTCATTTGCAGTCCAGAAGTACCAAAGAGCTTTGCAATTCAAAATGTTAACACACAATCTCAGACCCAGGGAACTTGCCATTTAGAACTGAAAGTATATGACAAAGAAAAGGAATAAATAAGATGCTCAGGGTGAAGATGTAGAGAATAAATTTAAATTAATCTATATTTTAGGACCCTGAGTGCTAGCTATGGTTCATCTCTTTCCCAGTTATTGATCAAGTTGTAACTTACTAGTTCTTTATGAAGGAGACAAGACCATTATACTACTACGTATGTTTGAGAAATCAAAATACCACCAGCATATGAAGTAGTTGGATTTCCAGTTATGAAACACACGTTTGACTCCTAAGAATGCTGGAGGCTGAATAAAGGTTAAAAACTCAGAAATAATATTGTTCCTGCAACTTTTGCAAAAATCTTTGAGAGATGAATTTAGCAATATGTGGCTTTTAATGGTGTTACATTAAACAGCAGGATTTCCATATGGCGTGAATCTGCTGAATTGTATCGAAGATGGGGATTTTGTTCCAAATTTCTATGGCATTCTGTGATTGTGTCATTAGATACCCGCAAGCCTTTGCTACAATGAAGAGTACAGAATGTGCCAAGTAAAACAATCTTGAGTGTGCCTTCCAAGGGAAAATACTGAGACTAACGCTTAAAATTCCCCAGCCCCATTTTTCTTTGAAACGCAGCGAGTTCTTTTTGTTAGAAAAGGGTTAAATGGAAATGTGTCATTTTCATAATAATAATGTGTTTTATATTGAAATTTGTTCTTCGCGTCTTTTCTTTTCAGTGTAAGTGTTGGTGTGTATGAGTGATATGAGGATAAGTTTGTGAGGGCAATTACCCATTATTGTTGAGTAGCTGAGTAGTCCCCTGAGCAAACTCATGCATAATTTGTTTGTTCATAAGATACTGTAGAGCTGAGGCTGCAGTATCTTCTATGCCCCAGCTTATGGGAAAATGGAAGCTTTTTCCCACTACTCTGCATTTCTTACCCTATTGTTTGAACTCTGATCATCCTCCTTGCCCCTCTATTATGGGCACCTTCACTGAATAGGAATCGCATATCAAGCGGGTGAAGGTCAGAAATACATCATATAAAAGGGGAAACAGTAAATTCCTTTTACAAGATTCATTATGATAATCATGTCCAAATACATTATTAGAAGCATTAAAGAAATCCTTTTTCTAATTTATTTTTGTGCCTCTTACTATCTGCATATCCCTGTTATCTAGGAGAAACAGTGTGGTCTGCAAAGTTGAGGTTACAAACGTGCAGTGGTCTTGGGATAGACAGGACTGGCTGGAGATACAGCTTCAATGTTAAACAATTTTTCCACATTTTAAAAAATTCTAATCTTTCCTTACATGGTTTTCTCCTTTTACAGCTCGCTCTTGCTTTATCTGTGAGAGGACTTGCCCTTTTCCTCAGGTAGCAGCATCCCTATTACCTCCTTCCCTTGCACACTCTACAGCAGTGATTTCTTGTTTTACTGATCAGCTCTTGTGCAGCTTCACCCTGGAGAAGCCCCACAATTTAAATGTTGCTGTCTGCAGCCCTTCTTCTCTAAAGAGCTGCACACATTTAACATCAGGCTGTCTGGGCAATGTGTTTTGTTATTAAAATTGCTGTAATAGGAATGTGAGCTTTTCAAAGTGATTCATAAGTGCACTAAGACAACTGTGTGCCTTCATTTGCAAGGGTTTTCCACCCACCTTTTTTGTTTTAAAGCCAAGGCAGTTCTATCCTGTACCTCAGGGAGGGAGGCAGGCTGATAAACAAGATATCTTAGTAGAAGAAACAGGCATTTTCATTGAGACATCAGTTTCTTACAGGATTTAACACTTTCTCTTATGCAAAATCGACTTATTTTTTGCACAGGGGTCACAATTTTTTTATCAGAAGCTGAAGGCAGCACCAGAAACAGGGATGCACCTAACTACTTGGCATTGCTGCCATGCCATATTTTAGAAACTTTTGGTTTAGAACACTTAAACGTTTTCTACTAATGCTGCTAAGAGATGACATACAAGGAATGTAGCTACAATTCTTTGGGTAAATTTCGCCAATTGTGTAACTGATTTGGGGTGAGATTTTCACAAGAGTTTAGCCTTACAAAACCAGCAGAAAATTTTGACACTAGGTTAATCCTTCTTTAGGAGGGGTACTAGACCAACACAAAGCACGGGACAACCCCAGTGTTATGTTTTCCTGTTTGGACAAAGCATTATCCTCTACAATAAATTATATTTATATTCCACCTGTACCAAGCACTTTTTCTATCATGACAAAATGCTTTGTTCTGAAAATAATAGTACGAGCAGGAGAATGAAGCATCAACATCCAGATGTCAAAACTATATTTTCAAATGGTTTTAAATAAGACAACTGATTGGACAAGATCCTCATTTTTTCATTAGGTCCTTTATGTGCTTCCTGTTGGTAAACTATATCAGAATCTAGTTGAAGCAAGATTGTAGTTCCTCTGATATAATTTACGTCAAGTCCTAATGCTTCAGTTTGGAAGAAATGCTGGACAAACAATGTGCATCTGTCCCTTTGCAGCTCTCCTTGGGGAATTCCAGCATAAGGCATTTGTCAAAGCAGCTCCCCAACTCACTCACACATGAGCAAAATGAGCTGAAAATTGAACAACGTAATTCCATATAAGAAAGAGAAAAAAAATTCATGGAGTGCCTGAATTCAGTTATGAGCTTGTAACTGCTTGTAGCTTATGAAGATACACCAAGAATCCTCATTCTAGCTCCAGAGAAGTGAAATACTCCAGGAAGTTCCAATGTAGGGCTCTCAGACTTGTTTTTGCCCGATGAAATTTCCCAATAAATACATTGGGGTTCCGGAGCGAGTTAAATGACAAAGCCAGTCATTAATTTTTGGTAGAAACTTTGGATGAGCCCTTCAAGACTTTATGACACCTTCCTTCACACATGGAACTCTGCCACCAGAGCTTTTATCCCCTCTTTTGCTCTGGCTGCTGTTATTAGTATCAGAAATGCTGTTTGGATGGAAAGAGGAAATGGAGGTATAGCTAATTTCTTAAATGGTGGGGCCATTAATCCTCTTAGAGGAATATTTGGAGCTCAAGAATGTAGATCCTCTCAAGCTGGTGGCTCTCACTTATAGATGAGCCTGAGCACACAGTCTCTGAAGCCAGTTCCATCACTGCACGGTCCTCGGGTGCAAGGACAGATTTTGTGAAAAGAATAAAAAAAAGATAAAATAGATTAAAAATATATATATCTTGGGAACACATGGCACACCCAATAGTGTGGTAAGATCAGCCTTTACTGTACAAATCACCATAAATGGGAAAGGGAAGGGGTTAAGAAAATAGCATATTGTAGAACTTGATATATTTGAAAAGAGGTTTCAGGCTCTTATTTCTGGGGTCAGGCCAGGATTTTCTGTGGCCCAGAAAGAACTGCCCCCCCTCAAGGTTCTCAGCAAACCATGAGCTGCCAATATCAAATGTCAATGTAGCTATGGGTCTGAAAATTGTTATCAAATTGGTTGTGGATAACCAATTGTTGTGTGCTAAGAACTGAGACATCCGTTGAGATCATGAGCAAGGAACAGGGAAGTGGTGGGACAAAAAGGCCTTAAACAGAAAATTAACTACTGATAAAATGTACTTTCTTTTCCCCTTGCATTCTCTGGTGACCCTAAAAATTATTCTGCAAAGGGACCTGATCTTTGCTTAAAAAGAGAGTCAGTCAAAGAGGTGCCTGCACTTTGTGTTTTCCATATGAATCTCTGAAGATTTGTATTACTTGGGACAGCAAATTCCCTGGCAGAAGAACAGATCTTGAAATTCATAATGTTCACTGTCCTGTCAGCTTTTCTTTTAATTCTCATAGAGTTTTGATTTAAACAAATTAAATACTTAACAGCCTGAAAATATACATGGTACTAATTATGATAATCCTAAGGTCTTTATGGGTGATTTACACAGATCCCTCAGCATGCAAATGGTTAAACAAGGAAGTGACTCTGCCTTTTCCAGGTTCTTAGCTGGTAGTTGGAACTTGCAATACCACATCTCAGCTCTAAACTGTTATTAGTTACTTGAATTTTTAGTGTATTTTAATGTAATCTTTGTCATCACAAGGCTCGAAACATGAAATGAACATGCTCCAAGAGATATGCTATGAAGAACTGCTACTGGGGAGAAGGAAAATGTTTAGATCACACCACTCAGAGCCATATCTAAGGCCTAGAAATTTCTGTGCAATGGCTCCAGGGGCTAAATATCAACAGGAACAGCCTGACGTAAAAGAGACGCAGTGTCTGAAAACTTGAAAGTAGCTCTTGGTGTCCAAGACAGTTCTATTCCTCAGCAAGAACTCATAAGAGCTGAGAAGACACTGGGGAATCACTTGGAAAATATGACTTGCAGTTAAGCCCTTGATCAATCTGTGTAGTGAAAGGAGCAGTATCACTCTTCGGAAGTTAATTAGACACTAAGAGTAATACTCTAGAAAGCTTTGAGAGCAGATTGCGTAAAGACAGCTCCCCATATAAATCATTACTATACCTCAAGTCTGAATTTCCATTAATTATTAAAGCTTTCTAGGCAAGCTAAGCAGATATTTCAAGACGCATATTTCAGAAATTTCCACATGTTAAAAATTAAGTACTGTCAAACAAGCTGGGCCAGGCAATGAGAGCCTTTGGAGCTTCCCCACCCCGAGGTACTCACATCACTCATCCCATCTCTGAGGGATGTGTCAGGCTCCACTGTGCCCCTGCCCCCTCCAACCAATGCCTTTTGGGCTCTTTTCCCTGTATTTGGGGGTGTCTGAGGAGGTTCAGAAGTGCTCCCTGCTCCTTCAGAGTGCTTTGGGTCAGCAGGGTTTTATATCATGACACAGACTAAAGGAAAAGGAATGTGAAAGAAAGGATTAGGCAGAGGGAGACTACGGAGAGCAGCTTGTGTGAAGAACCAAAGCCTGGGTGGATGCTAGGAATGAGGCTCTTCCCCTCATTCTTCGAATTTCTCTGTGATAGTTTCCTTGCTTTTGTGATCAAGACATGGAAAGAAACAGATCTGGACCAAAGATGCAATTTGAACAAGCACTCCTGGCAAACGCAAATGTCAAGAGAATTCAGACTAAGCTGATCCATGGCTTTTTTTTAAAGTAGAAGCAAAAGTCCACTAAAATACTCTCATTTGGGGTGACAGCATTAAGTCCTCTCTAAGTCCAACTTCCCAGTAAAGTATTGGAGCAGGGGTCTTGTTGCTGTTTTAGCTTTGATTTCCAGTATTTCCAACAAAAACCAACAGAAAAACAGCTTAACATATTCTGAAATAGATCTGCATCATATGTTAGTATCTCTCATGCTTCTGCAGTTAAATAAGAGAAGTCAATCAAGGGATTTTTAGTAATTATAAATATGTGGGAATGCAATCCTCCTCTGGTGGGTCATTTTTTTGCATTAAATACAAGTTAACTTTATTTGTAAATAAAAGGTAATTTCCTCCTTTTCAAAGGCTTGGAGTTTTTTGTTTGTTTTTTTGGGGGGGAGGTTGCTTTTGTTTTTTGTTTATTTGGTTTGGGTTTTTTTGGTGGTGTATTTTTTTTTTTTTGAACCAACAAAATATAAAAAGATTGGCAATGAAAATATTCCAAGGATTTGGAGGGAATAACAGGGTTTGGATTTGCATGCAAAGCTTTCAATGTGATGAAATGTACCCAAATAGAGTGTCGCAATTTTCGATTATTCAAATCAAGATACTGCAATATTTTTGGACACTCAAGGCTTTGAGCTGTTTATTTATTCATTTTCTTTCTTTACTGCCTTTTTCCCCTGAGAAACCTAACAACTGAAATACAGCAACAGTGCAGAATATTTATTGGAGAATACAGGCACTTAACAGGATTGCAAAATTCCAAGTTCTCAAGAAGGAAAAGCAGTAGGCATTAAAACAAAAGCTGCTGATACTGTACAAGTTTTCACTTCTACAGATAAGACACATCTTCTGCTTTCAAGAAGACTAAGCATAGCTGAATAAGTGTTAGAGTGCTTGTCATGCAAACTGCACAGCAGAAGGAGACCTTTGAAAAAATGTGTAAATCCTATGTTTTACCACCCAGGTAATATTTGAAATTAAACTCACTGTTGGTTCAGCTAAGGACTAATGACTACTGAGGTTGCAAACCAGTTGTGAAAATAGAACAGCCATGGTGAGTGGTTTGAAACACTGCAGGCAGTGACATCAACAGTATTTTCAATTGCAGTTTTGGCAAGGATAGGTGGTGCTTTACAGGAGATAAAGATAAAAGGGCTGCCTGGTCCCCTGAAGTCCATGGATATCTGTCTGGTCAGAAAGATGCTGCTGAATGTGAGAGTCACACCTAAGAGAAATGTGGACACAGAGGCTGGGCTACCTGTGTTCTCCTTGGGTAAGAGAGCAGAGGGTCTCCATGCCAGGACCTCACAGAAGCACAGCTCTCCTCAAAGGTTTTATTCACACTTGACAGATCTTTTTCATAATGTCCACAGACCTCCTGCTTGCTCCTCACAATTCAAGCAAAGAAGGTGAAGTATTTGAAAAACTCTGAGGCTTTGTCCTCAGACTTTCCACAGCAGGACAAGTTGTCTTGCATGAGTCCTTGTCTGAACCCAAGATCCAGCATGAAATAAGAATTAGCAGCTTCAATCACATGAACACCTCGTATGTTAATGAATGAGGGAGTGGAAATAAGGTTGCCTGAGCAACCTCAGTTCTGGCATTGCTTAATATCAGAGTATTTGGCTAAGCAACAGGAATAATTTCCTTTTACTACCAAGGGGGTTTCTTGGACAAGTCTAGAGATCACGTTGCCTGCTTACACTGCTGGGAATGAGGACACAAACATGAACATCTCACTCCCACTACCTCATCCCAGTCTGGGGTCTGAAGCTGTCCACAGGGCAAAGCAGCACATCCAAGTGCTGCCTGAATGTGTATCCAGGCAAATTGTTCCCCAAAATAAAACACATTACCACTCTGCTCTGCCCTTCCATGGTTTCTCTCACCAGGAGCCAACTGAACCTCCAACAATTTTAACAAATTGTTTTCAAGTTCAGGATGGAAAATAATGCCATCCTCAAAACAAAACAGGGGGAAGAAGAGCCTGTTTCAAACACAGACATGAATTAGATACTATTTCATCCGTGGTACACCTTCCTCCACCTCATTTCAATCTGCTACATATTGGAAAGATTTGGACACTTAAAAATACAATACAACAAATACAATACAATACAAATAACTAATGTAATTATTCTGTTTGAAGTGTCATGGTACGTAGAATCAGACAATTCTCCCCTTTTATCTACAGTCCATAGACTTGGACTATTTTTCCTGAAATTCTGTAGGATTTGAAAAGAAACAGTCCCAGTTTAGAATGACAGTGCCCCAAACAGTTCTTGTGTTTTCCATTAATTTTCGGTTGTATTGGTATTCTGTTTCAATTAGCCTCTGTTAGTGCTTCAAAGCTCTATCTTATCTGCAGACAACATCAAAGATGAGAGCTTCCAGCTTTAAATTTGGTTTGTAGTTATTTTAAAAATACAAAGAATCATTTGTGAATAGCTGATCAAATAGAATAAATACTTCCTTGTTTTGGCTCCAAAAGGGCCAGAAAACTACTTTTCTTTTTGAAGTTCAATTTCATTTAGACATCAGGCCTTATTTTCAGGGTTCTGAACTCCTGGAGCTCACGTTTTCTTCAGTTGCAGTTGCATGTGCTCAGGCAGGAAACACATTTCCACTTAAACAAAACTTCGAGACTTCACAATTTTCACCATTCCATAAAATCATGGGATGGTTTGGGTCAGAAGGAATCTTAAAGGTCATCTGGTTCCAACCCCTCTTCCATTCCTTTGAGACCAGGTTGCTCAGAACCCCATCCAACCAGCCTTTAACACTTCCAGGCAAATTTTCATTAGTCCAAATCACAGATCTTTACAAAGAATCTCATAGAAGCATTCGCAAGAAAGATTCCAGACAATCCCCTTGACCACCAACCTATCCTCTCCTTTAGGACAATCTCTTTATCTCTCCTTCCAGACCTGTTTCCCTCTAGCTGGAAGGAAAGAATCATCCAGAAGGAGTTTGGCCTGAGATTTCTTGTACCCCAGGGAGAGCCTACCTAAGAGTTCATCAAGTTGCTGATTTGCCTTCTATCTGTCCTGATCAAGATTTAAGCATGCCAAACAAACTTAGCAAAACTAAAAAAAAAAATTATTTCAGTAATGGTTAGCTATGAAATAACAGTGCTGACTTCAAGACAACTACAAATTCCTTTGACACCTTCCTGAAATAATGTAGAGAGATCTAATTTTGTCTTTTTCTTATAAGAGTAATTTAGACAAATCCCCTCCTTCTCAGCTCTACTCAGCACCTCCGAGAAGCTACCACATTTCAACCACTGTTGGGAAGTAGCTTATTTAAAAGCATGAGGGGAAAACACTCAAGTCAGTTTTCTCTCTGTTTAAAAAGCACAGTGATTTCACTGACATCTTTTCTGGGTTAGTGCTGTTTAGGGAGCTGCTGTCAAGCTTTGCCAGTCAGCAAAGGAGTCCGTAAGTGCTCAGGTTCCTCTTCATTAGAAAATACTTGCCACCAGCTTTTTACATTTGATGGAAGATGTAACAAATCACTCTTGTGCCTACCTGGCTCACAAATAATGTTAAAGACAGTGTGATCTGCCTGTCAGTGCTCCCTGTATGTACTTGCTGAAAACAAAAGAGATTTTTCTCTGTGTCCCCATATGGGTCATACTGATGCTCAAGAAGATGCCTCTGCAGTTTATCAGACCATGAAGAGTCAGAAATGAAAGATATTCATGGATTCCTGAAAAGGAATAAACTGTGGGGACACATGTGTAGTTTGGGAAGCACAGAGCTTCATTTCTGACTTACTCCAGGCACCTATATTACAGAGGCAAGGGATTTCCACAGAAATTCTCCAAACATCCAAAAGATGATGGTGGGACCACAACAGGTCAGAGCTAACTTTAGAGGATAGCATGAGAGTTCAAAATGACCTTCACAAACCAGGAAAATAGTGTGAAGAAGATTAGGGTGAAATCCTGGAAGCACTGCTGCACAATCCTATGCTTAAGTGGGAGAACACAGTAGCACTAAAAAAGAAAACCACTGGTTACATTGCTGTGCTGCAGAACAGAATCTGGGGAACAACATGGATTATAAACCAAATATAAGTCAGCAATTTCATGCTGTCGTGAAAGAGACAAACGTCACTCTGGGAGGTGCAAGTAGGAAGAAAACTTGTAAAACATGCCAGTAACCTCCCTGCTCTATCCCATTTAGGCAAGGCCTTAGGAGGAATGTGACAACTTCTGGACACCTCTTTACAGAAAGGTGACACACCAGCAAAAGTCATGACCACAGGCTAAAGAATGAGATCTAGATATAAGTGATGAAAACTGAGGGAACATGTGATAATATTCCTTCACCTGCTGTAAGGATTGCTGCAAAGTGACAGGAAACTCAGCTTTGGTGAGTGTTTTAGAAACGATTAGAGTTAAAGGTTAAATCTACAGTGAAGGAAGACTCAGGATAGACATCATGGGAAGTTTCTCTATTTGATACCAGGAATGAAAAGCACTGAACTGCCTGCAAGGGGCATGTGCCTGAGTGTCTTCACAGGATTTCAAGGACAGCTTGTCTGGCATTGGCAAGACAATCCTGCATTGAGTTACACAAGGAGGTGATTGTAAAAATATTCAGCTAGTGGCATTGCAATAATCCAAGATATCCAGCTCCTGAAGAGCAGAAAAGAACCATTTCAATGCAGATATTACCTTCATTTTTACGTGTTACTCCTGTACCCTCCAATAAAAGTCCTATAACTATGGTTGGCTACAACTCCATGAGATGGTCACGTTCCTGTCTCACTCATACCAGTACATACTGTGATACAGCAGCAATTATTCAGCTTATTTTCCATCTCATCATAACAAGTCTGTCCCAATTTTTGCTGTAATTCCCAAGAAGCTTTCAATTATTTGTCCAGAAGTCTCCTGTAGCAGGGATGGATCCCTCCAGGTCAAGAGACATGAGGGGCCTGTTTACTCTGCCTTTCCAAATGCTCCAAACTGAGCCTCTAAAACATCTAATCACCCCACAACACTCTATATACCCACGTTTTGGAAACCTTTTGGGTTGAAAATACTTTCCACTCAAATGACAGGGCAAAGCAGAGGGATCTGTAAAGACAAGAGACACAGAGGTCATGGAGAACGTGGCCCAAAACACCACACAGAATGGGAGGATTTCCTGCTACAGGCCAGGATGTACAGAGGCACACATTGTGTGTTACTACAAACTCTTTAAAAACTCTGGGCTTGAATTTTGACTGGTAGGAGAGAAAATGGCCCAGGCCACTGCTACATTCAGAGACCCTCTCTCAGCTTGGACACAGCTTTCATGGCTCCAGGGCCAGTGACTGGGTCTCTCTGCCTTCCCCATCCCAGCACCACACTCATCTTCAAATTTATTTCACACTGGAGCTTCATCCTCTTTTCCTAGCAGTGTCCCAGTTGTCACTTTTTCACACAGATACCAACAACAGAAGATGTGCAGTCTCTCTCTTTTCCTTTCTGCTCAGTGGAAATATGGACCATTCTTAATTTCACTCCATGGTATTAGTGACCTCTATATTAACCATCTTTGAAACCCTTTTCAAGGTTTTATTCTACCCTCCAGCCTAAACACATTCCCAGACTTTCATTGACCTACAGTGGCACAGAGTAGAAAAGTGAAATAAAGCCCTGTGTCTCCTCTTGCAGGACACAGAATTATTGAAAAATTATCTGGAGTGTCTACAAGGCAGAGTGATGAGGAGTAAAATCTTGTCTTTGTACTGCTCTGGGTCTCTGCAGCATATAGATCATTTGTCAGTGCCAGTTTGAGGTAGTCTCTCTAAACAGCCTGTTTTGCATTTGAAGCACTCACAGGACATGATGGTTTGGCTAAAAAACCATGCATTTTACATGAAATCACCAGGATAATTTGGCTGTATATCGTGTTCCCGTGACTTAATATTCTACCTACAGATGCATGATCAAGAAGAGATTCCTTAACTTTGACAGGGCACATCACATTATACTCACTTTATTATTGGAAATGATCACCCCAGGGTGTAAAAGGGAGCAAAGACATCGTTCCATCATACTTTTTTTTTTTTTTTTTTTTAGATAAACTGCATTTACTGCAGTGTGGGGCATTCCAAAGCTACAGAGCGCCACTTGCCAGTGGACAAGTGGCTATATTTTACCTGGATTGTGCAAGAAAGAAGTAACTCCTTAATTTAATGCTAAGCTGTGGAAAATTCACACTGGAAAATTCAACTTTTAGGCACACAGTTCATAGCCTCCAGTAAAAAGTAATTTTAGGTAGCGAAATTAAATATTTTAAATGCTGTATTCATAGATATAACCAAAACCTCTCCTCACTATGGCTGCACATCCTCCCTTGTACTCAGGACAGGATCCAGGACTGGACCCCTGACCTTAACATTCAGGAAACCTCAACAGCTTTGATGAACCAACAGTGAGATTTTTCCTCTGCTTTGGTGGTTATTGCAACCAATTGAAGTTTCCTATTCTTCAACTCTGCAAAGACTTCACTGCAGTCCCAGTTGAGCAGACCAGAAAAATATACTCTTGAATCTTAACAAGCACTTGATACAGTACATTTATCTGGGAACTGATTGATACCACATCTATTTTGGCATTATGATTTTTATTTTTAATCCTCCATTTAAATACCCTATTTCACAACCTGGAAGAAAAATGAACATGGGATGGCCCATAGATATTTAGTAGCTATAAAATAAAACCTATAAAATGAAAGTGAAATGAATTATCAAACCATAAACTAAAGTTCGGTGTTTAAAATGGGCCAGGGCTCTAAAAATTCAATTACAGCTTTAGCAGAAACAAGTTTACTCAATATTTTAATAACCTTCTCTCCTAATGTTTTTTTCTTCCTTTGCAAAGCCTGGCATTACTGAGGATGTATGGCAAGGTTGTCTTTCCTCTAACTACTTTAAGATTGATTAGGAAACAGAAATATTGATGCGTTTATCCAAAATAACTTAATTAAATGAAGCAAAAAATAGTGCACAGGAAAATGTCTCAGTATAAAACTGGAGCTGATCAAGATTATGAAAGGTTGCATTTGATATTCCTGGACTGAAAACCTTAGGACCACTAATTGAATATCAGTAATGGAGAATACAAAGAGCAAGAAAGTTATTTAGTGTTTTCTTAACTCACTGGTGGGTTATTTCATGTTCAGTAACTTCTGTAGGTTTATAAGGTGGGGGTCCTGCAGGACAGCAGGTGCAGAGAACACCTCAGAGCACTGATCTGCATTACCTTTGTTGGAGCTCAAATCCAAAGGTATAAACCCCCAGGAACAGTCAGGTCTGTGTTTGCTAGGTGTTGTCAAATTGGTATTGCCATGGTCTGGGGGATACATCCAGCAATGGGCTGCCTTCAAGCGCCACTGATGCACACATTCCTGGCTCAATCCTGGCTCCTGCTGCCTTCAAAGAGAGTTTAAGTGACAAAACCCCTGAAGGACAAGACTTCAGGGGCTGATATCCCAAGCCACAGCAGTTTTCAGGCCTGTGGTTTTAGAAGGGCTTTCTCCTCATCTGCTTTACTTTCTTTGGGAAAGGCGTTAGGATTTTGACCAAACCTCTAGAAAAACAGTGAGGATGTGCCAGTTGAATTAGAGAACTTTCACTCTAGTTTAGTTTGGAAACAGCCCATCATATCTTCATTTTAAACAGTGGCTTCTGAAGTGCAGAGTGGCACCAGATCCAAGTTACAACCAAAGAGGTTCAGACTGCTCTGTGTGGAGCCCAGATGATTTTATTAGGACCCACCAGGAGCTCCACAGCCTGACAAATCCAACTGAAGAGCCAGCACCACTGATAAATTTAAAACACTGCAGCTACAACAACATGGAAAAATAGATGTTTCTGGGAGAACAGAACCGCAATTGTAAATACATGATTCTCAAAGCTGCATCCAAGGAGAATGGAAAAAAGACCTTAAAATACTACCCCTAGAGTTTCCCCCCTGTGAAGTATCCTTCTGAAGGGATCCTTCCTAAAATAGGTTTTCAAACCATGCAAGACTAATCATTGCAATTTGGAGAGGTAAGTAGGCACTTAGCATGCAGTTCACAATTAGCTAAAGATTGTAGAAGAATCTCAGTCAGGTTGGCAAAGGAGATTTAAAAAAAAGAAAGAAAACATTTTTTTCTAGCAAGAATGACATGTGATGGGAGAATAGAGGAAGATAATTGTCATAACAAAGGGAATATGTTATTATTTATTGGCCACACTTAAGCACTGGAATCCTGGATTATAGTATCTGGTGACAAATGCTGCTTGAAATTTTGTAAATATCACTTAAAAAGTATGATAAATGAGTAATTCTGCACCTACTCCACAACCAACCCTTTCAAAATTCAGTTCCAGGAAGCAGAGTGACTTTTCTGTCCTATATGAAAAGGCAAAATGCCTGAGCACCCTAAAACCTTGTTCTCTTTAGGCGTCACCCTACTCCTACTATCACTTGAACAATATTTCTGGTAACTTTGGCAAGAGAATTTTTAAAACCAAGTAGCAAACTGAACTTTGTGCCTTCGAGGCCTGGCATAGCCCACCCAGGTGGTCCCCTGTCCCCTTGTGCTGTCCCCAGCAGGGATCACTGAGCCCAGTGGCACTGGAGGGAAGGGCTGAGCTGCCCTTCACCTTCCTGAGCTGGGGAGGGTCACAGCTCCCCACGGGCTGAGATCATTCCTTTGCCAAAGTGACAGCTGTAAATAGATATTTAGCGTCTAATTTCTACATCCTTCAGGATCTTAACTTATATTTAGCTAAAACCATGGCACATTTATCTGATTTGTTGCTATTAATTTCCTGGTTCCCTTTCTATTTTCTTCCTCCTCTCACAGTTACGGGTTATGAACTGCAGTAATAAGATTTCCAAACCAATTTTTTTTCTATTTGAAAATCTTCTGATATTTAAATTTTTTTTTTTTTTTATCACTTCACCAGTGCTGGGATGCTGATAACCCTCCTCCTTCCCTACCCTCCCCAGCTCTAGAAGTTCATGCGAACAACAACGTGGTGGTGGTGGGGGAAAAAAAAAAAAAAAAAAAGAAACACCAAACCCTCAGCAGTAAGTTGGCTGATGCTGGCAGTAAGACAAATCTGGCACCACACAGCAGGCAGGCAGAGAGTGCACTGCTCATCCTTTCTGTTTGCCGTGTGTGGGAATGCTGGACACCAACACCCAGCGAGGGACTCGGCCAAAAGCTCCTCTCCTCGGCGCCTGAACCCTGCTGCTGCCTGCCCCGGGTGGGAGATACAGGTAAAAACAGAGAAATGCTTCAGCTGACTGCATTCAGTGGCAATAGAGAGCAGTGAGGGGAAGCCCAAGGCTGCCTAATCTTATTGCTAGCAGTGAGCCACAGTGCAGGGGCTGTGCACATAATGCCCTCAGGTACCGGGACTTGGTCGGGATTTTTCACTTTACAGGAAATAAATTGGTGCAAATGGTAGTAAAGAATTTTTTTCTTTTTTTTTGGAGGGGGGTACAGTTTGTTCAAGTTGCCTTTATAAATATTTATTACTATTTATATAATTATAGCTCTCTGACAGCAGGCTTTGCAGCAACTTTGAGCCACAATAAAGAGGCAGCCCTGGATGCCTCCTCCTCAGCCTGACCGTACCTATTCTATGTATTATATGTTTATCTATTACCACCATGCTTTGAGCTTATAATTTATTTCATAGTGTAATTTATAGTTACATTAAAAAAGCATCCCTTTGCAAACAGCAGCCATGTAATATTGATAAAGCATTTAGGGACAGAACATAAATTCAATGGTTCAGATATTATGTAGTATCAATAATCTGCAGGGGAAAAAAGTGTCTGTGTAGGTATGCACAATTTATTATGGCAGGAACCTAAACAGAGAACATCTTTCTCTGTCAAACTTTCTTTAAGAGAACTTGACATCCCCAAATTCTTTTCCCTCCCACAGATGTCAGAGGACAAGACAGACAAGGTAAAAATCAAAGCAGCTGAAAGTTTTGAACATGACAAGCAAAATATTTCTTGGCTGAAAAAAGGTAAGCTACTTTGAGTTATTAGTTACTGGCTTGTGTTCAGACATTTCTCTTTTTCTTAAAAAAATATTTAAACAAATGGATTGAATATGGTCTGAAATTTCTGCCATAAAAATTCTATCACTTGACTTCTGTGCCATATGCACATACAATCTCTTTTGGTACAGAAAGGCCTAAATTACCAAATTTTAAAGTAACCTGAAAGCTCGTTTTTCTAATGTCCTTGCATTCCTAAGAAAGTTTTGTTAAACCTGAACTATAAGTATGGATGATCATCTTATTTCTGATGAAAAATTTTAGTGATCAAAACTAATTGGATTAGTATTATTAAATATTATTAATACTAATTTTCTCAAACATGAGTAAAGATTAAGCTTGAATCTTTGGATTTGGCAATGTTTTATCTTGAAATAAAGTAACATCAGTTGTCAGCGCTTTGGATGTACAGAAACATAGACCCTCAAACATTGAGAAGTCACAAGTATGGGGACCTTTCAGGTTTAAAGTCTGTAAAAGAAAGGGCTTCCAGTAACTAATTTGAAATAAATAGTTGTATTTCAAATACTGAATTCTATTTGTTAATCTATTTAAAAAAAAAAAAAGTAACAATTTCCTTATTGTTTCTAAACATAAAGAAGGAAGGTTATTAGGATAAATCTCTTTCTGAAAAAAAAATTTGATTTGCCAAGTTATAACATAGCTTATTACATCTTTATGCAAATTTGTTGGTCGTAGCAGAATCCCTTTATTGTTTCTTGTTACAGATAAGTAAGATTTGAATTAAATAGATGTTCCAAGAGTGGGCTTTCAAAAAATTAAATTTCAAGAAATTAAATGTCCATGACTGGGTGCAAATCATGGTCTTTAATGAAAACAGTTGTATCCTAATCCTAAAAGAAATTATTTTGGGAAGACTCAACAAGTGACCTCATGTTTTGAAAACACCAGCTATGGGGGTATTGGGCAAAAGGCACATTTTTAGCCAGTGTTATGTCATCTCTAAGACGTGCATCACTATTTTAAGCTCATGCCAATAGTTGTGAGTTAGATCTTTTAGCTGAAAAGGAGTTTGCAGCAAAGCAGGCCTGAATTAGTGTCCCTGCCTTGCAGCCTCCCATGTGGATGCAGCATTTGTACAGAATGAAAAGCTCCCACTGCAGCAGGGCTCACTGGCCAGGATGCAGACTTGACCTGACTGGACACCCAAAGTCCTCTGCTTGCAAGGGTCAGTTCACTTCCACAACAACTTAGCAAGCAGAAACTGTAGTTTGAGTGTCTCAGAGAGGGATGGGAGTGAGCAAACAGCAAACATGCAACTGAATTCAGTATTTATTCCGTCGCTTGAGAGTAGAACACAAGTGATTTGCAATTTTACAAAGGAATATAAAAGCCCAAAGGACTTTAACGTGTCTCTGAACAAGGTAAGACTGATGGCAGGGCCCTGAGAGTCACATATTGTTATTTAGCCTCTGGTCCAGACCCCCTCCAGGAGCCAGGTACATCCCTCACAGCTGTAGGCTACCTGAGCTCATTTCATTTAGTGACACTACTTCACAAGGTTTTATTTCTCCAGTTCCAAAGGAGAGACCCCATGCAGAGTTTCAGAATCATTAGCAACGTTTTGATTGTTCTGTGCTTGGAGGAGCCACAATCTCTCAGAAAGAGCCAAGTGTTGACTGTTGGCACTTCTTTCCAAAGTGCCACTGAGCAGAATTGGGCCTTGAAAACCTTCTACAGCAGCTGAGTCAATAACTGAATGTGTCTCATGAGGGAAGCAAATTTTCCTTGATATAAGTTTATGGAAATTATTTTATCTTAAGCTGAAGTTTGTTTTTTAAAAAAAATTTTGTTGTTGTTTCTTTGCTTTAAGCACTTCTGTGGTATGCACTGGGAATTTAGAATATGGTGAAACAAATTGTCTGGAGCAGAAGCTTAACTTCTATGTTTAAATGTTTTAAAAATACCTCATGTATAGATTTCAGGCATTCCAATAAACAAAGAATTGTGGAGAACAGACTTGTACTGTTTCCATCAGGCACAGTAAGAAGACTATATGTTCTTTTAGCATCCAGTGTTAAAGAAAAGTTATTTTTATTCATGGTTTTGTATTGATTATTTGTTCCTTCTAAAAGAAACAATCATGAACCACATAGTATCAGAAATAAACAACTAGGCTGTGGTTTTAGTGTCTTTCCTAGACTTCAGTTTTTCCTAATGCTTTGCAAAGTAAAAGCTCATGGACTGGTTGTACAGTGGGTCAACAGCAAAATAAGTTATCTATAAATTTTTGTTTTCTTTCAGCATTAGAAAATTTAATCGGGGCGGGAGGAGGGTTGATCTGGCTGCCAGTTATTTATCTTCTACTTTTTTCTTGGGAGAAGATAATTTACTCCTGTCTTGAACCCTCTAAGAGCAGAAATCAAAGCCTCATTCTGAGGGAGAACTTTCTCAAAGCAAAACAGAAACCAGACCAGCCTTGTCAGAAGCATTACAGAAAAAGAGTAGGCTGGGCATCTAGGGTTGTATCTTATCAGCAGGAAGAGAATAGACAGTTCAGCTCATGGCTGTGCCTCTAAATAAGTCATTTTTACTCACTGATGTGCCCTCACACCCCTGCCACGGGTGCACCAGGGAACCGACAGCAGTTAAAGATGACACAGGGACAAAGATGTTGCACAAGTCAGCACAGTCTGGGACAGAAACATGTACATAATCATGGCCTTGGTCTGTATTTTTTTAAAAGGACAAACTTATCTTTTTTTTCTTTTTTTTTTTTTTCTTGTACTACAAGCCTTTTTCTGGTGAAGGGTCCTCTACAGCCCCTGCAGAATGTAGAACCATAACAAAAGAGCAATCAAAATGTAAACAGGGGAGAAGAGTGTTAAATGTGTTTCCTCGGTTAGCTTTCACTTCAAAAATTCCTAAGAGATTTCTGTCTCTTGAGGCATTTAGCACTGAAGTCTAGATGTGGGTATCATGAAAGACTCCCAGGGCTGAAAGTGAAAACAATGATAAGGAAATGTTTACAGTCCTTTTCCAAGATGTCTCAGGATAAGGAATATATACACCAGCAATGTATCCTGACAGTATGGAATATTCTTCAGGACTATTTATTTCTAAAGATCACACAACAGATGAGAAACCCTGCATTTGGAGGGGATGCATCAGACCATCACATGCAAATCAACCAGAATCTGTATGAATGAGCATGGAGAAAAGGCAGTTCTGCTTGTCTGACCTTAACACTGGCCTGAACCAACCCAAGGAAAGTCTGGGATATAGCAGCAAAACCAGACAATGGCTCCTATTTTGTAGGAGTGGAGAGAGTTTTTGGTGTTTTCTTCCTCCCACGGGAAGAAGATGGGAGCTGCTGGAGCTGGCAGTTGGTTTTGGATGGAGATACAGAGATCAGCGTGTCAGTGCTTACAAAACATCAGGGCAGAGTGACACAGGTTCATTAGCAAAGAAGCACTTCAGAAGTTATCTGCCATAAAAAAGTGGAGCAGGAATTCTCAGTGCAGGAATCCTCAGTGCATGTGCTATCCCCAGTTATGCACATTTTGCCCTGACACGCACAAAATAACGTAAATGACAGTGCCTAGGATATGACACATATAAATAAAGAACAGCCAATATAACTTGAAGATAATATTTGAGAAATGTCCCCAGCAAGGCCTTGCATCCCCACCTGCTTCATGCACTCACAAGATTCCACGGAGAGAGAGTGTCAGGAAAAGTGGGAAGTGTTTTAAAAAAAAATAGAGGAGATATTAAAATTAGAATTAGTTGTTAGGAAGAAATTATTCCCTGTGAGGGTGGGAGGCCCTAGCACATGTTACCCAGAGCAGCTGTGGCTGCCCCTGGATCCCTGGGAGTGTCCAAGACCAGGTTGGACAGGGCTTGGAGCAGCCTGGGATAGTGAAATATGTCCCTGCCCATGGCAGAGGATAGAACTGGATGACCTTAGAGGTCCCTTCCCACCCAAACCATTCCATGATTCTGTGATTCGATGAGCAAGAAGCAGATCATCACACCCCAAACGAGAAGAATCTCTGGGTCCATAACCAAATATGGCCATGGGAGGGTCCTGTAAACTCTGGAAGCTACACAAGACATGCCTCCAGAAAGGCAGCACTCAGGAGTGAGCAGCACTCCCAGGAGCTGACTCTGGGATGGTCCCACCTTTCCCAGCACAGCCACATCCCTGCCTCTTCCACATGGGCCAGCTCCTTCCACCATGGCAGTGATTTAGTGCCAGATTAGCAGCCATCTGCTGGGAAAGGAGGGAGGTCAAAGCTGAGTTAAATTCACACCAGCCTCAGCATGTGGCTTTTGGAGCTCCTTACAAACGAATCTCATGGTACCCCTCGATGATTGCAGCCATATGGACACGTGGGAGCAGGCAGGAGCTTTATCTGACGGACATAAAGCTATAAAAGGTGACACTGATTCTGCACAGGGACCACAGTGGTCTGTTCACTGTTTCTGCATCCATTGCAAACCCAAGGGGAAAAAAAAAACAACAACAAACGTTTGAGGGCCTCACACTGCCCTCCCATGGTTTCATCCCAAACTGGCCACGGCAGCCCAGGAATGCAGATCCAAGTCACATAGAAATGAAATTTCATTTCAGGATATTTTCACACAAAGCCCTCCTGTTTTATGCTGCCCAGCTGTGTACACAAATGCCCTCCCATATATAACTTCCAGTGAAAAGTTAATGAAATGGCTTCCTTGCTCTCTTGCCAAAAATATAACTGAAAGTCTAATCTCAAGACTTTCTCCAAAATAGCCCTTTTTTGCACTAAAATTCTCGTAAATCAGAAACATTTTTGTCTAAAATAAGCCTGTTTTCATTGTCTTGCAAATAGTAAAAAGTCTAGCCCCAATTTCTTTAATCCACTGCTCTAGCCAGCAGATTTTCACTGTAGGGTAAAATTCAGCCCAGTACCGAGGGTCAGTGCAAGGTCAGCACTTAAACCATAAAATAAGGCTTAAGTGGTAAATAGAGCCTCTGTTCAGGATTATATTTCACCCCTTAAAAGAACTACATTTCATATGAAAAGAGAGATTTACTTATATCATAGACCTGGCTGTAGTGACATTATTCAAATTATAACTTATTCCAGTATTAATCCCATTGGGCCACAATTCTTCATGGTACATCCCAACACAGGAGCAGACTATCCTTGACTTCACCAAAACTTCCCACAGCCTGGTCCTGGGATAAGAGAAAAACCTTTCTATATGGCAGCATTCAAAAATGCCTTTTTCCAAGAGCGCTCCTCTCCCATTTACCCAGGGGTGTGAAGAGACTTTTACAAGCATTGATAAAGTGAGAAGGACACAATGCCACGAGACTGGTATTGCAGAAGTGAAATTGTCCTGGAGACACTCAGGGAATTTCCCAGTCTTTACAACCTCCCAGTTTTATCCCTGGTTTGGGAGGATTGGAATAAAAGTACAAGGCTTGTACTTTTGCTGAGACTATTCTCAGCAGAGTGTTTTGATCTGACTTGCATCCCTTCATTTAGGGAGTTAAATGACATTTTTAGAATTTCTTCCTAAAATTTCACAAGTCAGTGAATGCAATTTTATATACAAGCTTGGACACTTGTTTCCTGAATTTTGCTGACTTGGGTCCAGAAGCTTTTTTCACTCTCTTCTTTCAGGCTGAATTAAGTCATTGCATTGAAAAGCTTTATAGAAGACTGATAGCAAAGAAAGACTTCTCAGTTTCATGTTACAGAAAATGCCAAATGCTTCTCAGATGAATGTTCTAATCCAAGCAGACTGTTTCCAGATAAGAACACCACACACACACACACAAAAGGGAGAGCATTTAAAAACTGATGAGAAGGATCCCACGGGGCTCAAATTCCTGGAAGATGCCTTGTCAGCTTCAGGACTATGACCAAATGAATTAATGAAGACAACCCTTCCTTTAAGTTGTAAAACAGCAGATTTAAAGACTCTTCCAATGGAGAGGGAGTATATGAAATCTGCAATGGTCCCAGCTCACCACTCCTAATTACAATGTTATAAACTGAGGGGGCCTTGACCTTTGAGCAGGAAGATCCCTGAAGATGTCAGACTTTGGATGTACAGTGCAGACAGGGATATTTCTCTGGGTGACAGTGTCAAAGTTTTTAAGGTTTGATGTCACAGTCCTATGTGTGGATATCCTGGATATCTATTATAAAAATATACGTGAATGTTTGTTTAGGTTTGATTGCCTGAAGTAAATTTGTTCTACAAAGGAAAAGTTTATTTCATTCAACTGCCAGTGCTGGGGAAGATCTGAATGTATTTTTTCATTCACTACTGGAAGTTTTCCAGACTAATTCTCTTCTTTGCTGTACTTGGGCAAAATATTCAGAATTTTGCCCATCATTGTGTTAGTAGAACAAAACATGAAATAACACTACAGACACTCTTTAGTTGTTGAGTATCTCAGCAACATAAACATTAAAGCAGAACTCAAATGTCCAAGGGCCTTCACAGCACTTCCTACTTAAGATGGCAAACTGGTGCGTGGAAAATCTTAGCCTAAGGGTCAGTGTCAAAGAGATGAATAATTCCATTAAAGTAACAGAGCTGCACTGGCTTGCAAAAAAATCTGATTTGTCCCAATATGTTTAAGAATAGATACCACTAATCATCTCGTGGTATCACTGCAGCAGGAGGAACAAAGCCATGGCTCATTTTACCACCTCAGTTCATTGAGGGAAGGGTCAAATGCCAAACTGGTCTGCTAGATCTGAGGCAGTGCAACATCACAACAAAAACTATGCAGGACTGATTTACTTTGAGTTAGAAGGCAGAATAACCATGGATTATTCAGAGCCAGCTTTCAGGAAGTGTTTTATAGGCTTGGGAGATTACACACTGGTATGTGGAGCCAAACTGACAGCCACAGTCACACAGAGGTATAGCAAAATTCTTGTTATTGGAGCAGTTCAATGAAATATTCAGATTAAATATAATTAGGTTATAAAAAAAAATAGACCTCCCCTCATCTGACTGAAGATTTCCAATCATTCTTTAAAATACAACTGCCTCCAAGTACTCAAGACAAAGTGCTCTGTGGATGGGCTAAATACTGGACAGGCTGGTGGTCTATTGCTTTTGAAAGATATTACAGGAAAAAAGATCAGAAGTGAAATTAGTTTAAACATTTCTTTTAAGCTGAGATTCAACAGAATTATTTTCCATCTATTTTTTGAATAAGTATTTAGAATGAAGTCCAAGTGGAAAGAGACATTAAAAGTGACTGCTCTAAATGACCAGTAATAAAATCCTGGACACAAACTCCTTCTCAGAACAGCTTGGTGATTAGATCTGGGACTTCAGATCTGGGCTCAGAGCACATGAACATATGAGAATACTCAAATTCTCTCCTTCCAGAAGAAGACTCTCTTCCCCAGCTACCAGACACTCTCTGTAACATCATGGTTTGAAGATTCCCAAGGGGCTCTGTCTGGAGTGACCACTTAAAGCTCGTTGTTCCAGAGGGACAGAGGGAAGGACACCTGAGTGAAGGGCAGGAGATGGGCTCCAACTCCTGCCAGGGAGAATATTCAGCTATCAGTACAAAGTGGAAAATCTTTGAGATTCAACACCTCATCCAACTTTAATTCCTTGTTTCCTCACCTATCCCCTCAGCTTATTGGTCCCAGCTGCCTGACCCTCTGTGTGCACTCTATAGAAGGTTGAACCTGGGAGTCTGCTGCCTGCTGGACAGAGGGGCACACGCAAAAATGAGGTGCTGAAGCCCTCAGTGTCAGCTGAGTTCCTTAATAACTCCTACTACTCCTGAGATTAATTTTTTGAAGAGAATTGCACAAGGCCTCTTTACCCCCTAAGTGATATTTCAGTGTTGCAGAGATCTTTGTTATACCCCTAAACTAAATTAATTTTTATTTTATAAGAGTCAGCCTCTTAGGGTCTCTTGATTATAGAGTCTCATTCTAATTTCAGTCTTTAATCTGAATAAACACATTAGAAAAACACAGACACAATTAACTTAATCATAAATTCAGATGGATTGTTTATTATCTGTCTACTTAATGTGCTTATGATTGCAGCAGTTAAACATGATAATGTTGTCTTCTCTCTCATATAAATGAATACACACAGCACAGAAATATGCCCAGGAAGAAAAACTTCTCCCTAAATACATCATTGGGCTCCAGATATAGAGAAGGAGATGCACCACTCACTGCTGTGCTCTACAAAAAACAAACATTGCCATGTTATTGTTGAGACATGAGAGAACTGATTACTGACAGATTTCGTTCTTCTTGCTGAAATATGTCTAAAAACAGCTTCAAATGAAAGAAGATGATACTGCATGCAGCAGGGATGCAACTAGGAATACTCTTTGCTTATATCACTGCACCTGCAATTTAAGGGAAGTAGTAAATTTAGGGAAAATAAGATGACTTGAGTTCTTCAGAGTAAGATACAGGTCAAATCAGTATCTTTCAACTGAAGAAAGCTCACACATCAGATTTAGAGAACCTTCTGCTTTGTAATCTTTGTAAATATAATTGTCTTATATGGAAGTTAAACCCTTTTAGCACTAAAAATTGTGTTTAGTTACATGCCCATGGCAACTAAAACTTGTGCCAAAATGCTTTCATGTATCCCCAAATGCTTGGATGCCAGAATTTAAATTGAAATATGATTCTTCCTGTTCCTACAGCCTATTGAATATGAATAATTATTTCAAGCATGCATCCAAGTTAAGTTGGTGATTGTTACACAGAATCCTCTGTCACTAGACTAGTTGTTTAATAACCACACAATACACCATGATGAAGTTTTATTTGCCGTCAGAATATTCAAGTTTTACCTAAATTTAAAACCACTACACTTTTCTCTGCCAAACCAAGAACCACTAAAAAGTATCCACTATGAAAGTTCACAGGAAAAGGGGAAGAAGAGGGAAAATAAAAGAATGGAAACTCAAAAGTCAACTCAAGTCTCTTCAGTTTCACTTCCTCAACCATTTCTCTCATTTAAATACTAAAAAATTGAATTTCCTCATTAAAAGAAAAAGAAGTTGTAGATTAATTTTGAAGCTCTGAAGTCCATGCTTATATTCCAGGAGTGGGTAAAACAATATAAGAGATGATGAGATTAGGGGAAGAAAGCCAAGAGAATCATAAGAAAAAGCAATTATGGCACCTGGTAGTCATTCTGGCTAGATGACGTGGTGACCAAATCTATTGTCAGCAGGTATTTTAAGTGCTTACTATTTAAAAAAATACTATTGCTAATATAAAACGAGGCAAATAAAATCTAGCACAAAGTATTTGAACTATATCCAATTCAGCTTCCAGCTAAGCAATCTTTCTTTCTTTTCTTAGTTTATTTATGATTTAAATAAATAAATAACCCACGAGCTTCAGGAAGATATTCACTGCACTCACACTCCTGGTCCCCAACTTTATGATCAGCCCTGTTCCATCAGAAAATGTAAGCACTGAGCAAAGGAATTCCAAACAGCAGTGGAAACTTCCTCAGCTCTGCCTTGGAGGGAATCACCAATACTTGTAGAAGGATAGTACAGTCCCCATGCCTTGAAATTTTTTCATGAAAAATAAATAAAATATAAAAACTCAGCAGTGGTTTTTACAGTATGACACAGCAGTATTACTTGCATTAGGCCAATTTACCACTTATGATAGCAGTAATAGCACTAAAAGCCAATAAAAGCGGTCTGTTCGTTCAGAGATTGGCTTTTATGGCTTATTCTAAATATTATCAAGTGAATCAAAAGCTGTCATTATAGTGTCTAAAAAGCCTTCGTACCTTGTAAGCAAACAGTGTGACTTTGACAAATAATCATTAATATGCCTGTGTGAGACCAGGGCTAAAAGAGAAAGAAAAAGGAAAACCTAATATTTCACTTTACATAAATCATTAAGATCATTACAGTTAAATTTCACTCAGAATAAAACAGATTTATATGTAAAATGCCATAGTTTTCCCAAGTTGGAGTTTTTTATCTCTGTACATTTTCATAAAACGAGAACTTGTCAGAACACTGAGCAATGGATGATTGGACTACAATGATGCATCCTCATCACCTTTGGGAAAAGGTGCACATGTCTAGGCAATGTATTTTGGGCCACATCTAACCTGATCTTCCCTTGACTCTCATCCTGCCTGCCAAAAAATTTCTTCTCCATGTTCTCCTGCTGATGAACCTTCCAGGGGTGGTCTCTCAAGGTCACACCTCCCACAACCAGATATCTTTGCTGGTTGGCCCTATAATGCCCTCATTTCTTAGGGGATCCCCTTGGGCAGGCATTGCCTGGGCTAACCAGAGACAGGGAGGAAGATGGACAATGTGGAAACACAGCAGGAGCTTCGGGACACCACATGGGATGGGACATCACATCTGGGAAGGGTGAGCACAGCACCACAAAAGAGTGCAGGTATTGGAAAAGCTGGACGTGGATTGTACAAGAGCTTGACCATGCAGTCCAGACTTTTCTCAATTAAAGAAAGACTGGTAGAACAAAGGAATTAAACTAATTACTATTGTTAACAAAACAACAGTAAAATCTTAGCTGTGCACACACCAAATGTGAGCCCAGAATGATGTTTCAGTGCAATGCCAGCCAAGGCCATTTTGGAGCCCAAATTATGCTGAGCACCTTACGAGGAGCCTTCCCTTATTTCTGCAGGGCACAGCCCTTCCTCAGCCTCCCCCAGGCCCCCAGGCCACCCTCAGTGACCTCTTAACCACTCTGGCAGAGATCCAGGCTCTGGGCACAAGATTGTGGCCAAGAGCCTGGGCCACCTGTCAAGTGCCCTTGACTACAATGCTCGGGCAGCTGGCTCAAGCACTGCTGCTCCCACAGGTAGTGCTGTGCCTCTGGGAGGTATTTTTTGCCCATTCTATTTACAGTTTTGGGGCCCTCCAGTGACGGCCAGCTGGCACTGACTGTGTTATGTGATCCACTGCCCAGCTGCACAGAGCACATGGACAAGCAGGAACATGTGGTGCTGCTCTGCCAGGGGAATTTCCCCCCAACACACCCCTTCAACAGCCACGTGTGTTTTGCAGGCGATTTATGAGAGTAGAAAACCCACAGACCTCCCATTCCAAGCTTCTAATTTCATTGGCTGGTTTTCTTTTTCCCCCCATGAAGAACTTTCCAGAAACACTACATTAAGAGTGAGTTAGAAAGATCCCAGGTAGAAACTAGTACTCCAGGTTTCATCTAGAGTATCCTAAACCATGGTATGAAACCTGTTAGGATTTACTACCTGCTTGTGTTTGTCCAAGAAGTGGTGTATAAAATCCTTTAAATCTACACCAAGTAGAGCTGCTTCCCTAAAAAACTTACCCACTGAATTACGGGTTTGATTGTTTCTATCCAAAAAGTAAAAAAAAAAACAAAAAAAAAAAACCAAAAAAAACCCCAACAGGTAAGAGCTACTTAGTATCATAGAATATTTTGGGGTGGAAGCAACCTTAAAAAGAATGTCCTGTTGCCACCCTCCTGCCATGGGCACAACCTTACAAGGATAAAAGGACTTTAGTCCACCTGAACCTCATCTTTCAGGCAGAGTCCAGCAGCTACCAAGGTCCCAGATCCAAAACACAAATTAAGCATCTGCTTTCCTCTGCCCAGGCTTAGGTGGTTTAACAGAGGGTCAGCCATGATGACCTAGAGAACAGAAGCTGCTCACTATTAAATAATTATGAAATTAATAATGTCAGTGTTTCTCTCCCAGTGTTTTGCAGTGCTGATTTCAGTCTCCAGCATTCCTATGAAATGCAAGAAAAAGATTTTTCCACTCAAAGATTTGAGTTGTTTGGTCTGTTTGGTTTTCAGGCCATGGGTCTGCAATGCATGTACTCATCACACACAGTTTTCCTGTATTATTTTTCCGAGGCTTCAACCCCCCCGTACTTTAGCCCCACCTTCATTTCTGTCACACTCAAGTTCTCCCTTACTGCTGAAGAAAATCAGAGCACAGGACACTGCAGGTTGCTGTGCAACCCAAAACAACCCATGCACATGCTGACAAAATTAAAACATCAGATACGATTCTTTAGGCCAAGATCTCAAGGGCAAAGTCACCAGAATTACTCACATGCCTGAAGTCAGGCTTGTGCTTAGGCCTGTTGCTGAATCTGCTTCTGATAGAGGATGAAGAATGCCTTGGTTTTGATTAGAGGCCACATCTTGGCTATAGTGTTGCCCTGTTTCTAATTGTTGGGTTAGTCAAGAAACTCTATCCATCCACTTGAGACCACCTGGAGAAATACATTCCCCACCCCACCCCCCTAAACTTCTCCCAGGAGCCCAAAACTTGGCATTAATATAATACATATTTTCCATTTTCCCCTCGCTAATGAGATGCATTGATATTTTTACCTGCTTGCACTGTATTTTGTTAATGGGAAATGTTTCAAACACTGTGTGGTAATGGGATATGGGATTATATATTTATTAATCTCAAGAGCACTGTGGAGACCATACCAATAAGTTACAAGCAAACTGGCAGCACAGGGTTTGGGTTCTGGCAGGGAAACTCTTCCAAGCCTTGCCTGTTAGGCTGCATTTGGCTCTGCTTTAAAGCTTCGTGCTGAGCTAGAGCTGCTTGGGTCAACTGTGATGCAAACAAGCTGCGCTGACCACTCTGCTGTGGGTCAGTTCATGCCACAGCCAGGGTGACCTGGTGGCCAAGGAGATGCACTTTGGGCAGCTGATCATTCTGGGTTGTTGCATAACACAGAAAGAACCTTGTTATACGCAGGGGAAACAGGAAGAAAAAGTTGGTCGTGGCGTGTTTCCATTGACAGAAAAAAAACCTCTTTCCACTCTTGGAGACTGTTAATGTGCAGTGATGTCTAAATCTGTCTGTATGTGAGTTTACAGCAGGTGTTGCAGTCAAATTCACCCTCCACCTTCTCTCCTGCCCCAGTAGGTCAGCCTAGAGTTCACAGTTTGGTGGCGTTTACAAAATTAAAGACTTTTTTTGAACAACTGAATGACTATCACTTGAAGATGAAGGTTGATTCACCTCCCAGCAGAAAATTAGGGAAAGTTTGATGGATTTGACCTCTGTAATATTCAAGTTTGTGCGCAGCAAGAAAAGGAAATAAAAAATAATGGAAAGAGACATTTCTTCTTAGGATCAAAGCTGAACTCTTCCAAGAATGAATTCCCAGACTTTACTCGGAAGAAACAGTTGTGAAGTCAAGTGATTCACAAAGTCCAGCTCTGCTCAGGCACCGTGTTTTCCTTTATGAGGTAAAAAAAACTGACAAATTTTTACTTTTCATTTGAGGGTCTCAAATAATTTTCAGCACTTAACCACTAAAGGAGCCTATTTGCTCCATGAAGGTGATTAATAGGAGTGGAGGTGAAGCAATTACTTGGAAGTGTGATTGCTTTAGGTATATGTAATACTTAGATATTCTAAATATCCAGCTTTATGGGTAGCTGAGACCCTTGACTGCAGTTTCCAGTGCCCAGAACCTCTTAATGAAGATGAACTCTGAAGATGAACTCTTCACATAGCCAAGAAATAAACAGAAATAATTTTAGCACCTAAAATTAATAACTGTAGATGAGGTAAAAATCAAAAATAATGACATTGATTTTAAAGAGATATGAGCCCTTAATAAAAATGCCAGCACAGTTTTATTCTAACAATAAAATTGTTAGAATCTGCCTTTTCCTGATTCTCAGTCTCGTTTACTATTATTTGTTTGAAAAAATCTTGGGGGAAAAAAAAGTGGCAACACCTACTTTTCTGGTCTGTGATAACCTGGTTTGTGCAATACCAGCCTGTTCAAAATATTGCATTCCATTTTATCAGCTCTGAAGCCATAAATCTGGTTTTAAATCTAAAATTTCACTCCAGAAAATAAACATTTTTGAGGCAGATGCTCACAGCTTAGTACATAAATTATAAGGAGTCTCACTCCAGAACTGGTCACTCTGATCTCCTTCTCCCATCAGTGTCCCCACTGGAATGCAGGTTTTGTTAAAAATCAGATCTGAATCCTGTAAGTACCTCCAAATCCTGGATTCCCATGCACTGCCAGGGAAGAGACAGCAGTCACCATCAGCCAGGTACAACACTGGAGTTGTTGGCATGGCTCTTGCCTTGTATGTAAATTTACACTACAGTTATTTAAGCAGCTGATTTTAAACTGCTTTCTTCATCTACATTGCCCATAATGTACATTATGAAATCCTTATTTTCACTGTGGTGAAGACTGCCTAAACTCCAGCTGGATAAAGACTCTATTTGCTTTGTCTAAACAGTGCAAGCTCTCCCATATTCAATGACTACTGGAATTATTGTGTGATCTTTTCAGCTTCTAATGCATATTAATTTGTAATATACAAAACCCTTCAATAAATAATTGTGCAGACTGAATAAAAAAGCAATTTAAACTTTCCTCCCCCCCCCCAACTGGAGACACTTTTTACAAATAGTTCTTTTAAGTAGTCTTAATAGTATCTCTTTAATATTGCCATTAAAATTCACCAGAGTTCAAGAGCAGAGCAAATTTACATCTGTTAAAATAATGGAATTGACACTGATATTACATCATTGCTATTTTAAATAATCATTCTTCATAATTCTAACCTACTTGCTTTAAGTTGCAAATAAAGGGCTTGTTCCTACTTCCATCAAAGTCGATGGCAAAACTCCCTTTGGCGTCCAGGGAGCAGCACCTAGATTTAGGGACAGGGCTCACTGCTGCTGTGTTGGGGCTTGACTGCATTCACTAAGGCAGCAAGGAATAAATCCCTCTGAAGGAAAAAATACTGAGAGGGGTTCTGTGAGCTCCAGACAGAGAGGATAATTGTACTGGGCTAGTCTGTTCCCAAAAATCACAGAGCTCCATAGACTACTCTGATTTCCAAGGTAGTTACGGTTCTTTTGCTTATTTTCACAAGAAAGCAACATTTTATATAGGTGTTTTTTGCCATTTTCGTGCAATTTCGTGGTTTTCCTTCCTTAAAATTTTGGGAAAGGTTGCTTGAAAAGAAGCATAATGACAACCCTTGCAAATTCACCTTCTCCTGGGAGAACATTAGAACTTTCACTGAAATTACGTAAGTGTTCTATGAACAATTCAAACTGAACCTAAAGGAATTAAAAATATACACCATACACAGCTGGAAGGCCACCTAGAAGGTGAATCAACGTAGTTCTTTCCCTGATGACAGCAGAAAATGAAGCAAAGATTTTTAAGAAATATAGAGGATAAAGGCTATAGCTGACACTATTTAAAACTGGAGAAAAAATAGATTCCTCATTATCCATTTAGCACTCAAATGAACACAGTTTTGTACCTGACTTTAGCTGAGCTGCTTTTGTGTTCTTCAGAAAAAATAAATCTGTGTCTACATTGCAGCTGATCATCTGTAATATCACCATAATTCAGCTGTCTAAGTAGACCTCAAATTTTCAGGGACAGAAACGTTTCACCTGTATCTGCACTGAGCACTAAGTGTGACAGATCTCTGGCCATGGCAGAAATCACCAGTCACTCCAGCAACTCTGTGCTAATGCACCACTGAAATATGCTGAACATTTACAGGACAATAACCACCAGCTGAGTCTTAACCATAATTTTGCACTGCAGTAACGGGGCTGTTACATGTTATCTGGGAACCAGAGAACTTTATTAGCACTGTCATAAAAGCTAAGGAAGAATCAACCCCTTGTCCTAGCACCACTGACACTGACTATTATAAATAAGATATCTATCAAGCATGCTTAGATCCTAACTGAAATGGCAATTGCCTTGGGTGTCTTTAAGGGTAATTTGATTTAAAAGAAAACCACATGAGAGAAAAAAAATGTGACCCTTTACTGTGAAGAAAAGCATAAGTAAGCAGCACCACCAAGACCAGGAGGAAACAAATTAGCCTGGAAATATCAAGTTTTGAAGAATCTGCAGTGCTGACTTCTTTACTCCACTTGGAATTACTTACCCATTATATAACTTTCCACTTTCACAGTGGGACACCTGCCCTTATTCCTGCTTGGGGAAAAGAATGAAACATAGTTTGAATGCTAGGGAAATATTTTCCAAGCAAGGATGATTAGGCAATGCTCTCCCCTAGGAAGTGTTTCAGGCACTGTCAATTAATGATATTTAAGGAGAAATGAGAGGGAAAATACCTAAGGGTTTAGCCCACAGAGTTTTATGTCAAGAAGACTGTGTCTAGCTGAACTAAGATCCTTTGCATCTGCATGACCTGTGATTCTTTTCGGCACCATTCCTCATCTTTAAAATATTCCATCATTCTCCTGTGCCAGTGGCCCTAACACAGAATGATGTCTGGTGCAACCCAGGCTTTAGGATAGTCCTGAATCACACAGCAAACCAGGAAAGGGCAAACTAAATATGTTACAAATATGGCTTTTGGAAGAAACTTACTTATTTTGTGGCTTTCCAACTGTACTAATAGGAGGAAACATATAACTGACATGGAAGACCAGCTGTGCCACGATTCTTTGCCACTGGAAAGAGGAATATTCAAACATGCATATCCCTATCTAATTAAGCCTATATTATACAGACTATTTTTATATTATAAACGTACATTCTAGATTCTTCATTCCAACACTATTCTCTTCCAACACTAAAACCTGCTTATCTGAAGAATCCACGCAGCTGAAAAATTTTTCACTGGAAGAAATATGTTCTCATGTCATCTATTTTTGGCTTTGCATGCTGTGACAACAGAGGCTGGCCTGGTGTTTCTATATCTGAACATTTCTCAGGTAGCAGAAGAGCTGCCGCAGATTGCCTGGCACCTGCTCGAGGATGAGGTGAACAGAAAGCAAAGCAAAAGTATTTTTATTTCATCAAGAACGTTTTGGCCAAGCCATATTTGTAGAAGATAAAAAACTGAGGGAAGTGTAAACCGATGGGGAATGTAATCTTTTAATATTTTCGGAGCATGAAATGGTGAAATCAGAGTTCAGAACTAGAGCAGGTTTAAGATGCAGTGGAACAAAAGTGGCAGGTGCTGGGAAGAAATATAATTTTCAGGGTAAGTTTTTAAGACTTGGTAGTTACATTTTGGTAGTTCTAATCTCCTTTAAACAAAATAATTTCTCAGAAAGCAATATAAAAAATATGGAGCACAAATGCCAAAAGAAACCTACTGCAAGTATGAAACATCAGCAACAAGCCTATGGCTGCTGAGTTAGGAAAAAAAATCCCCAATGTCTTTTGCTAATATACTTTTTGAAGATCTGAGTTTTTTTAATAGAGCAGCTATTAAGAGAAACTAATTACAATTTTATTTTTAAGGGCCTGGATTTACTCTTACATGTATCATTCCAACTCAGGAGAAAGGCCATTCAAGCAAATGAGATGAGGTTGGTGTGAACGAGTTTAAACGATCACACAAAGGCCTCGGGATATTTATGGATAGCATGAGTCATTCCTGTTCTGGTTGGATGATTGCATCAGTGGAGAATTAGTCTATCATCATGCAGGGCCTGAGCCTCCTTTCTCTTACATCATCATACATCAGGAAACACTGTGTGAAGTTAGTCAGTGTTTCAGTAGCCTAAAACCTACAGGTTGGCAGGACTGAGCCCACAGCCCCAGTTCCACATCGTTGTTGTGCACTGACTCTAAAAGAAGTTGCCCCATCTAAATCAGAGATCATCTGGTCTTTCTTTTTTAGTCTGTTTACCTAAAGAAACTCATCGAGGTTTAGTAAGACCTGTTCCTCATTTAAAATGTGAAGTTACTGTGGTCAAAGTACATTCTTTTTCAAGCCACACATTCCAAAAAGTAGCTTTTCTTCCTTTGGTCTCAGCAACATGTCTACAAAGGAGACATTAAATAGATAACAGAGGTTGAACTACTCAAACTCCTGCTTACACTAAATGCAGATCTGTGAGACATCTTCAACAATCCAAGTCTTTTGAAATGATTTCTGGATAAAACAACTATGCCAGAACCAACAGGATTTTTGCCATTTTAGATACACACCAGGTTTGATGGTGCTAGAACAACATGTAATCCATCCATCTCATCTCTAAGAACAAGCAATGCCAGCTATTCAAGAAGCCAGCTCACGACATGTTGTGGTGGGCTGCTGTGATAATCTAGAATAGATTATGAGAGAAAGAAATGGCTGGAGCATCTCCAGCAACTGTTGGAGTTCCCAAGAAGTTTTTTTTCCCTCACAGTAATGACTTCAAGGCTAATTAGAGGCAAAAAACCAAAATCACAAATTCCCCAGACACCAGGTGTTTACTGGAAAAATCTTCCCCAGCCTGACACCATCCCTGTTCCAAACAGTTTCCATGAGCCTCTCCCCCACCAGACAGGAGGTGTTTTACCTCCCCAGTACGTCTATGCACTTCTCACTTTGGAGAATTGGGAAGGCTTAAAATCACTTTCAGGGTGGAGAAAAACCAAGCGTGGATGTTGCCTGATTCCTTCTCAGCAAGCCCAGGAAGTGGCTGAGAACCAGAGTGGGGTTTTTCACATTGTAGGAAACCAGAGCATCCTTGTCGTGCTGCGCTCCTGGCCCTGCCCAGCCAGAAGTCCAGCACAAACATGAACCTGGGTTTAAATAATTCCCAGTGCAGCTTTACTTCCTACTATTCCACCTTTTGCTCAAGACGTTTAACCACCAAGCATTGCAAGTATTGTGGTTTCATATTCATGTTCTATTTTGCTAGTACCTTGCAGTGCTTGTCTTCATTAAGTGGTGTCTTTTCTCTTTTCCCACAAATAAGAGATGTCTGCACCACAACGTAAGCTTTGGGCAGCTCTATTCATATCTAATGCCCATGGATTTTTGGGAGGGAAAAAAAAAAGAAGATTATGTATTTATTCAGAAATTAAATGAGATTAATAATTTTGAAAGCAATTTACAAATAGCAATCAGCCACTGCAATGAAGGTCAAAAGAAAAAGGACACATTAGCAATTGAATCTCTTCCCTTCCTTTAAAGTTTTAATACTGCATACCTGTTAATAATGGGAAATATTCTTCTTCAAGAGTAGCATTTTCAAAAATTGGTAGGATCCTTTTGCTAATTCTAATCTTCTTTTAATAAAATAATTTGCTAAAAAGGATTATAAAAAAGCATGAAAATGAAATGCCAATGGAAACGTACTGCCTATACAATAAATAGTTAATGCATTTTCTAAATGAATGATTTAAAATAGCTATTAAAGTAAAGAGAATGAGCTTATGTTTCTAGTAATGACTTCTCTGCCTCAGAATGAAATCTGTAAATCCCTGATTGCAATTTCATATCCCAAAAGAACAAGCAGTCCTGGGACCGATGCTCATTGCCTTTATCATTAATACTAGCACACTACATATATGATTTTTATATCACTAGTTTGAAAATTTAGATTTATACTTGTGTATGCTTTGTATTTTAAATCCCACACAACCATTCTGTCACAGAAATAAAGCCCTCCTTCAACAAGGCTTTTTTGTACCTACATGCATACATGTATACACAGACTTTCAGTATAACTACAATTTTATTCATAAGAGTGCATAATGATTCAGGCTGTGATTGTTAATAAAAATGCATTTCTAACCATCAAATTTGAGTCTATTATTCTAAGTTAATTGCATTTGCCCTAAAGAGACTTGCGACTGGCTGTCAGCCTATTTGTGTCAGTTCCATTTTATTCATCAGTCAATCTTGTCTCTTCTTTTTTCACATCCCATATATTGATCAAATAGATTTGTTAGCATGCCTCTGCAGCTTTAAAAAAGTTTTTGTTATTTGTCAGGTTTATTTGATTACTATATTAGTGGAGTGCTATCTTAATTGTTATTTCAATAGAAAATAAATGCCCTTTGATAGTCCCACAAGATTCCCATTAAATATAATCCATATAACAAGTTAGTGGATGAAGTGAATGTGGTAAGAAAATAAACACATTAAGCCTATTTTAAAAGATGGTACTAATCTGCAGCTGTATTGTACCTGATCCAAAAGACAGGAATAGAAATAAGTACAGTGTAAAACAATTTTGATAAACATCAGTGCCGTATCATTGCATATTATGCTATGTATAAAATACCTTAACAAAAAGATGTGTGATATAAAATAAACTGAGGTCATATCTGGAAGAATGGGGTTTGTGGTTATGTGTGAAATTGAACTGTATTAAATATGGCTTTTGACACTAAAAATTAGGCTAGAGAGGCAGTAAGCAAAGGGAGGTGGAAGTGCTGTTAAATGGGGCAAATTTCTGGTAGGGAGAGAAAAAAGGGAAAACAGCTTTCAGGGAAGTATTTATTGCAGCCAAAGTAAGCATGTATGCAGGTAGCTTCTTTCTCCACAAAGGTATTTTAGTGAATAAACACTGTTTAGTGAAATAAAGAAGAGTTTAGCTAGATTAATGTTTCGAAACAGCCTCTTGTGCACATCAGTCACTCAGTTTTGGTAATGAAGTCACAATGCCAAATTTTTTACCTCAATCTTATCAAAGGGGAAGGCAATGCAACCAGTTTTCCCTTATGAATGCCTCAGAAACCTGTCCCTCATATCTTATTATCAGCAAGGTTACATAAACCTGGCTCCTTGCCTAACCTTAAATCTGGGATCTGCCCAGCTGGTACCTGAACTTACACAGTGTCAGAAATACCATCTCATTTTGAAAGATATGAGAAGTCCATATGTTTTAAGATAGCTAGTCAAGATATAGAAACATTGATTTAATAAAAATTTTAGGAAGCAAAATCTACTGTTTTACCTGTATTGAAACACATTGGCTGAACCCATTACTTCCTGAAACTGAGATGAGGAACCTTATGAAAAGCCAAGTTTCTCTCATTTCTTTGGCCAGGATTAGCCAATCATCTGACTTCAGAGAAGTTTGGGGTCTGCTCTGGATAATTATCTGTAGCCAACTGCAGGGGAAAGGGATGAGAGTAGGGACAAAACCAGACTTTCAAAAAAGTGATTTTTTTTCCTGGCTTAATCTCTTCAGTTGAGATGACTTGTAGCAGCACAGGCTTGTCTTTCATTGATTTCTGTAGGAGTTTAGGCAAGACTGAACAACTATCCTACCTATCAGGTAGATAGAGCTGGAATGATGAACACCACCCTAAGGGGGACCTCTCTCATTAGAGCAGGAGCAATTTTTAAGTGCCTATACCTGGCTGAGGATGCTTGAAAAATCCAATTCCCAGACTGTTTTTTCATCTGGAACCTCTTTATCAGTATTTCATACTAAACTACCATGCTAAAGCTTCAGATGCCCTAAAAAACCCTTCAAATTTGCAGTCGTCCTAGAGCTGTTAGCAACACTCCTGTGATTCAGAAGCACACGGTGTGATGATAGTTTCAAGCTAAACTGTTATGACCAGCCAGTATGGAATATAAACAGGAACAGATGAGAAGAATACAGCCTCAACATTTGAGACAACAAAGAAAGAGTGAAATGATTGCTACATAAAAGACATTTCAAAGACCTCCCAGAAAAGCAGGCATAAAAATCCCCAATAAAAAGGCTCAGCAAGAAAACTGTCACACCCCCTAATCCTCAGCAGACTCTAACAAGATGTTCGCATGAGCCAGAGATTGTCTCCTTCCCCAGAAGACAAAAGGCACAGAAATCAATACTGTCTAGCATAGGATTAGGAGGCAAGAGATAGATAAAAAGGATTCCTTAACCTTACAATTAGAAACCCCAAGTCTCCAGCCAAAAAGATAATCAGAAACAGACTGCAAACCTGTGTCACAATAATTGCTGCATCTTTTACTCTTTGAAAACTGATATTTTCAGAAGATTTTTTTTTATAATTTATTGCCACCCCAAGAAAGGTTTTGATGGCCACTTAGCTACAGACGACTGCTGCGACCAAACCACAATTCAGCACACATGGCAATAGAATTATTTCCCGGTCTTTGTGTTTTAACCACCTCCAACCAAGCAAAAATTATATTACCAATGCTTGTACCAACCTCCCAGTAAATTGTACCACTAAAAGCAAAATGATATGTAATGCACTACTTCTAACAAATGATCAGCTTACTGTGCCCTGAACCAAACACTTACACAGATTCTTCATGCCAAACCTGGCATAAGCATGTGCTCTGATTAAAAAGGAAACAACTTAGTTGTTATAACAAGCGTCTTTAGCTTTATTTGGTATTACTAATGCTTTTAAACAGAAGGCAGGGTACTGGCAAGAGTAAAAAACAGACTTGAAGGGGGAGGAAACCTGCAGGCTGGAAAGAAGCTGCAGTCTCTGAAGTCCGACCCTCCTGCTGTAGATAACGAGTGACCATAAGCTGTGAGAGCTGGAGAAGTTTGCTGCATAGAAATTTCAGACCCTTCCTGAAGCTCAGCAAGGCAGTCACAAAACACTGACAATGACATTTACAAAGCCTATATTAGCTTACAGCAATGACTTCTGCACCAAATCATATATGCTGAGGTAGTGTGTGTTCCCACTTTACAGGGGGTTAAATAGCACAAGCTCTTGTTGATGGACAGTCAGAGTTTAAGGAGTCACTACATCCAGTGTTACAAGACTTTTCTGGTCTTCCTGGTGCCATCAGGAGAGGAGGAGTGAAAAGCTTTCTTTTTTCTCCAAGTGCAAAACACTTGCAAACCTTCACTCCATGCTCCTGTGCTCCTACTGTCCACTGAACCTTAAATTTCCTGCCTTAAGCTAACTTTCCATAGTCTTTTTCAGTGCAAGTTAGACACTACCTCAGAGCTGCCTCATGTTCTGTGGCAGATGAAATAACCTCTGTAAGTAAACTACTTGAAACCACTTAGAAAGAGGTTGGCAGAGATGCAACTTAAACCATTGTCATTTGTCATGGAAAGACAAACAAATCACCCTTCCCAGAAGAATCATGACTCAAAGTAAACACATGGAAAAAAGGCATGAATTTCTGTTCCCTTTTTAGCAAGCTGGAAGACAGCATAAAGCTTGTCTTACACATTCTTGGAGAATAAAATTATATCTACAGATTTCTAAGTAAATTTTCTGGACCTCAATCCAGATGGGAATAAATAACTCCTTAGTCCACCCCCAAAGGCTGCAGCCAGCAGAGTACCAGACAGAGCAACCCAGGCTGTGAATCAGACAGGGTGGGAGCAGAGGGCAGTGTGGTCTGCACAGTAGCATAAGCAAATTAATCCCTTCTCAGACACACAACTCCCCGGGGACTCCATGTCCTGCTCGTGGCAAAGTGTCAGAGGCTCACAAGCCTTTTCCTGCAAGCACACTTGTCCCCAAGCCACAAGAGGCTTCACTGCTGAAAGGCCATCTCTGCTGGAGTTGAGGCTGGGAATAGGAGCACAGCACCCTGCCTGTTATCTGAAAGTTATTTCCAGAGAATGTTTTCCTCACTTTACAACAAAGCAAGCTACTGGTTAGCACTCTTAGAAGCACAACTTGAGACACAATTTGTATTCAGATCAAGACTTACCAAAAAAACCCTGCAAAACATTATTTTAGTGACCTTTGTGTGGCACAAAATCCCACATCCATTGGGAACACAGTGCCACCCAAGTATTCTGCCATTTAGATAAGAATTACATCTTCCCCTCCGAACAGAGGAGAAAGGCACAGTGCTCCAGACATCACCAAGCTTTCAGTTTTGCCAGTTAGAGATTTTGAGATTCGCAGAGGCCATGGTGGTGAGAGGGAGTGAAAAAGACAAAAATACCTAAAACAATAGGAAGCACTGCTAAGCAGAAACCAGGAAATAAAGATGGGTGAGCTAAACCTGAACTTTCAACATATCCTAAACACATGGTTTAAAAATTAGACCAGGGTTATGTTCAATAACTTATTCCTCTACCTTCAAAAGTCCAGGATCTTTATCTGTACCATTGGCAGCAGCAGGGATATTCACTACCAATGGTTGCCTCAGTTGTGATCATTTTAATGAAAGTTTTGCATAATTAAGATTTTCATTTTGGTGTTAGAATGAGATACAACACTAGATATGGTTTGCCCTGCAGCCAAACATTTCCAGCACTTTTAATGGACATTAGGGTGGTCCCTCATTTCATCATGTCCAGACTCATTTCACTGGTCAGCTGCATAAAGAAAGCTCAGACATGGGCTACCAAAAAAAGACAGCAAAAGACAAACTTTACTCACTCAGAAACTCAGGGTTCAGTGATGCATCAGTGAATCAGGATCCTCAAGCAGTCTCTGTCCTTTTGGGTAAGACAAGGTGTGTCCACTGTATGAAAATTGCTGTGCTCCCTGGGGAAAACACAGAATTATAGAATCATTTTAGTTGGAAAACAGCTCCAAGATCATCTCAGTGAGAGGCCACAGGACATTAACTAAAGGGAAGGGGTATCTCCCAACTTCTATTAGGAGTTATTTTAACATACTTGTGAAGTCAATTAGGAGACATAGTTTGACTTTTCTCTTATAACAATACAGCTTTGAGGTGTTAACAAAACACCCATGTGGGTGTTTCCATGTGTTATCTATGTGGGATAACAAAGCCAGATCACCACCTGAGGAGCTTTTCCTGCTTAGTGAAACTTTCTTTTCCCATACTTTCTCAAACTGAGGAGCCTCTTAGAACTTCAAATAAACCCTTCACCTTTTCAGCTCCTTCTCCCTACAGCACACAGGGCATGGCATCACATAATTTCAGGCACTGAAGTAGCACCTTCCACGAAAAAAATTAAGTCATTAAGTCTAATTCCACTGGGGGATGGAAGCAACACTTTTTCCTTAATATTTTTCATCTCTTTCAGCCTTCAGCCCATCTTTAAATTGAGATTATTTTTTGTGTTAGTGATGCTAAATAAACATTGTGAAGTTTACTCAACAGCAGAACAAGCACAAAAGTGCTTTGCAGGGGGCTAAGCCTAAAAGCTTTAGAGCATAAGAATAAGCTCTTAACCTCACCAGCATTTTCTTATGAAAATTGAGTAAGAACCCCAAAAGGACCAGCTTAGGAGCCACAAAAAGACTGCTTATTCCCATTTGAATAACCTCAGTTGACTACTTTAGTATCAGGAAACCCTTAAGCTGCCTTCTTTCCAGGGCTACTAATTCTGCACGTTACCTGGAGAACTGCCATGATGTTGTTTACCCTCTTTCCTCTATTTATCTGCTAAAGGAGAAGCAAAGCCTGTGACCCTCTCCTCTCCAGCTGAGGACGTTTTCCTGATTGAGGCATCTCATAACAATTAACACCATCTGAAAGCCTTTAGAATGGTTACAGATGCCAATTTGTCTGCTTTCTACCCAGGCACTCCAGAAGTGGGTAATGCTTATCTGCTCCAATTACTTCTGAACATGGCACTTGGAGTGTCCCAGCTGGAGCCACCCCAAGAGACCTTTCAGATTTTGGCAGTGGCCCTCAGCAGTGACCACTAATTGGGGTGTTACTGATTAAGGGACGAGTACACCAGGCTGGGCAGCACCCACAGGCTGGGCTCTTCCAGTATCAATGAGCTGGCTGTGTTAGAAATCAACATCATCCAAAAATTTAAAAAAAAAACATGGCCCCATTAGGAATGGGCACCCAAGACCCCATTTTTTCAGTCAAAAAGCCCGCACCAAATTAATTCAGTACGTCATGGGGGCCTACAAGAGAGCTGGGAGGGGGCTTTTGACAAAGGCATGAAGTGATAAATAAGGGGGAATGCCTTAAATCTGAGGAAGAGTAGGTTTAGACTCGATATTAGGAAGAAATGTTTCACTGTGAAGAGAGCAAGATACTGGCACTGGTTACCCAGAGAAATTGTGGATGACCCATCTCTGGAAATGTTCAAGACCAGGCTGGATGGAGCTCTGAGAAACCTCGTCTGGTGGAAGGTGTCCCTGCCCATGGCTGCGGGCTTGGATCTCTAAGGTCTCCTTCAACCCAAACATATGATTCTATTTGTACAGGAAACACACATGATGAAACTTTCCCTGCTACTTAGAGGATACTGATGAGGCTTTGGCAGGCAAGGTCAAGATGTTCTCCTGCTCTGATAAAGCATGAGGAGCTAAATCATCCTGTGCAACTCAAGCCATTCAGATGGTACTTTTGGCATTCCCCCCCCCCCCCCTTCCTGCTTTTGTTCTGTCAGTCTGAAGAGAACAGCTCGTGTGATGTAATTTAGAATGGAGCTTTTTTAAAGCTTTCACTCAGGAAAAGCTTCAGGAGCTCTGGGGGTATAGCTTAGCTCGGAGAAATAGAAAGAAAGCAAGTTTGCATTGACAGCTTGATCCCAGAGAGAGGTGGCTGCCTGCTTGTCTAACAGGTCCTCTGGGTCTGGATGAGGCAGCGACAGAGGAACAGTCATATTAAGTGAACGCTAGCTGCCAATGTTAAAGGAACAATTACCATTATTCTGCATAGTTCACTGTTTGCTACTGCTATTTCCTTCAATAAAACCTCTTTTCACTTGCCAATTGGAGCTTGTCATGTAACAATATTTCTTATGCACAATACACATACTAAAATGCCCCTGTGTTTTTAATACATTTATAGTTGTTAACAATAGCAGTATAGCGACAGAAAAACCTGTGCTTGCTTTGAATACAGAACAGATTGAAAAAAGAACAAACCAGTGGCCCAGCTCTGCAGGATTAATAGGGGTTAGATTTTGCCTAATCTGTGTTAAAATAGTGACACCTCTTCCATTTCTTTGACACCCACTTCTTCCTCTCAGAGCCTGGGCTGTGACCTCCTCAGTTGTAAGGGTTTTTTCAGCTGAGCCTCATGCAAAACTTCGGTGATGGTTTTGATGTCAGGGAGTGCTGAGGAGAGCACTGGGCTCTCACCTGTCCCTGTGCTTGGGCAGCCCCAAGGGGGATAGACAAGGGGTGCCACTCCTGTGGCCTTGGCAAGCCCAGCCTGCTGAAGGTTGCCCAACAACCCTTCAACCCTTGTGCATGATGCACAGACAGGTGGGAGCTGTGCTACTGTCCAGCAACACCTGAAACTGTGGTGTTCACTGCCCACATCAGACTGACAAAACTCCTTGTGAATGCAGCTCCTGGTGAAGCAGGACAAACAGACAGCTTTGAGGAGATTGGCATTTCCCCAGATCTGTGGAACTCTACAGCTCTCCTCCAAGAGTTCACACAATGGAGACATTGTGCTGCTACTGCACTTGCTAGCATCACAAAGCCAGGTGGAAATGACCGCAGAGAAGGTGCCACAGTGAGAAGAAATGACGTGCTTGCACTTCTGAGCAGGCTGAACCTCATATTTCATGCACCCAAAGGAACAAGCAGCTGTTCAGAACCCTTTGTAGCACAATCATGAAGGAAACTTTCTTCTGCCACGGGATTCGTGTTTTCTAAGAACACTATTTTCTTCAGAACAAGTTAATATACACAGGAAACGACATCTTGAGTGTTCCTGACTCTCCTACACTATCCAGGAATAGTGATAGACTGCGAGTTTAAACACATTCTTCCACTGCACAGTGAGAGAAGTGTGTTTAATGCTGTGAGCAGAACACTTACCATGTTTGCCTTTGCCAGAGCAGGCAAGACTACACCATTTTGAGAGTACTTATTACATACATAAGTAACAGGGGATGTCATCTGTCTGCCCCCAGAATAGATGTTCTGCATCTTTGGTGCAGGGGGAAAGAAGGATTTGTGAAAAGATGCACAGCATGATACATCTTCTGCTTCAGATATTGCTAATTGCTTTGTGTGTGGCTTCTTCTGAGGAAAAGAGGGAAGAAACCCAGAGAAGGCCACAATATTGGAGGCTGGTTTGGAGGCTGATCTGAGCTCCCTGGAATTGTTTTCATTGACATCTGGTGATACAGGATCAAGCCCTTGCAAAGATTAATAAGTGGTTTTCCATCATGGTCCAGCACAGCCTGTTCTGCAACACCTGGGGAGGGGCTCAGATGGCAATTAGATTAATAACGTTTATTACAGTGTGCAAGTCCAGCTCCCAGTTGTGTTCCAGCATGGAATGCAGGCAAGAGAGAAACAAATGGAAGTGTTTGCTAGGAAAACCTCATAGAAGACATAAGACTTACAGATTGCCTCTTACCATTGGGTTCTAATCAAAGAAAAACTTTTATACCTTATTGGAAGACATGGAGGCTTGTAGTCATATATGGTCATGTGTCAATTTACCACTAGTAGAGCTCTAAAGATTATCTGTGGGAAATGCTGCATCTTCTGTGATTTGCAGCTCTTTTTCACAGTGTTTAAAAGGTTTGGATTTATTTTAAGAATATATATGGGTTTGATGGTGTTAATATATGTGGGTTTGTTGGTGTTCCCCCCACCAAATGAAAATGCTGACAGTCTCGGAGCTGCTCTGGCATTAATGCTGTGCAAGGATATCTTTGTGACCATAACTGTGTAATGCCTGCTTTGGGAATAAACTCTTGGCACATAACTTTGGTGTCATTCAGAAAGTGGCACAGTTGTCAAGGACCGTGGGACATGAAAGGAAGACACTGTGCTGTCTTTTCATTGGAAAGTTCACAAATTCTGCCTAGAGATCCCTCTGATATTTTCACTTTTCACTACATTGTGCTTACCAAAAATAAAACTGAGAATTTTAAGCGCTTTCCAAATTTAATGACACAGAGTTCTACATGGAAAAAAATTTCTTTTGTAATTAACTCAGCATTTTCTATTTTATATTACCTATAAATTTTCCCAGCTAAAGAGTGATCAATTACACAAGGATATCCATGGGTGAGACCTACCTTTAGTTACTGTGCCAGGGTACTAAATAAAGCCCCGTTTACTTCTGGCTACTCAGCTCAGGTTAGGATTTTGTTTCTTAAACTTGATCATATTGGCAGACAACCTTAACCTCATTGTGGGGTGAGTCATTAAGCATGAGAGGAAGGAAGAGTGAATTAATGCAGCAGTGACATCGGGGCATCAACAACAACAGTAACAATTGTAAAGTTTGTTTTTTCTCTGCTTCGAAAACAAGATCCATTCAGATGAGACAATACATCAAACCCTCCAGTTCCACTCTGTGCAGTGAGGAACAAAGAGAATTTAAGAGGTTTGAGTTAATCCTGCAAAACAACAAGAAGCTGTCCATGAGCACTGGGATGGATCTGCCCCAGCACCCACTCAGGGCTGTGCAGCACAGGGTGGTCTCAGGGGCTCTGTGTGGTGCTCTGCACCCCAAATCCCAGCCTGGGGACCAGGACAGGGACTGGCACAACCATATGGTGACTGGGGTGACTTACTGACATTAATAAAAGCAAATACTGCTGAGCCCTCCTCTTGGAGGGGGAAGGACAGGGCTGTGTATTTTCAGTTCAGGTTCAGTTTGTGACTTACTTGTTCTGAGTTTTTAAATGATCCCTTCTGGAAAATGTTAGCAGAGTGCAGTTTTAACAAAAAGAAAAACAAAAGAATTTGGAAAGCAGACTCAAGCTTCATTTACAACACTTCTTAGGGCTGTTTCATATAATAGGGCCACTCACACCTGCAAGGTCCTCACCATCCCTGGAGTGTTCAAGACCAGGTTCCACAGGGCTTGGAGCAACCTGGTCTAGTGTAAAGTGTTCCTGCCCATGGTGGGTGGTTGGAACTAGATGGTCTCAGTCTCTTCCAACCCAAACCACTCTATAATTCAGTAAGGCAAAAAATCCAGTCTGGGGCTGAAATACAACTTCAGGTATAGCCACTCCATCTCAGTGACTCCCAGAGAGGATGATCTCTTTCAAGGCTTGCTGGAATAACAGTGTGCCAGGATGGTCTGATCATGAAATTCAAAACAAGGAAAGATTAAAAATAAAAATTACCTAACAGCAAGAAGCGTGTGAAATACCACAAGATCCTGCTGCTCCCTGGACTAACCCCAATCCCTGTAACAGATTTGTCTCATGAGAGACATTTCAAAAAGTCGTGACCACCAGGACAGAAATACTGACCTAAAGAAAAATGTGATAGGGAAAGAAAGCAGTGGCTGAAGGGGAATTTGGGAGAGCCAATCTACAAACAAGTCCTGAGGGCTCTGATAAGGCTCTCCTGAAGGGTGCACAGCTGTACCCCACATCAAGCCCCATGGGTTTTGGGGATTGCCTTGTCTGTTGATCAGCTGATGTTGTTTCTGCTGTGATGCCTTAAGTTTTAGCTTTCATGTTTTTCAGATTCTGTGCTGCCTAGGGGTGTAGTTCTGAGCCTCATATTAGGTACTCTAGTCACAGAGTAGGTAGACAAAACAAATCCTTTTCCTGCTGAAGATCAAAGACAATGAGTACAATTTTCAGACCCAAAAGCACAAACAATGGTAGACTGAAGAAGGAAAACAAGAAGGAAGATGCTTCACGACCAAAATCTGCAATTAGACAATTAAGCCCCGATATGCAAATGGCCAAAACTTATAAAAGTGTGAGACCTCATGACCAGTCATCTTTTTTGTGACCATTTTGGGTCCACCTTGGGTGCAGCTCTGATCAGGCCTTGTCCTGCCCAGGATGTACCCTAGAAGCCTTTAAATAAATACCTACTTTATTCTCTAGCTCTGTCCAGTCTCTGTTCCAGGTCAGCCTTCCCAAGGCATCAGCTGCAGTTAACATTTGATAGCAAAGCTGTGAGATTCCTGTGAAAATTCAGTGATTTATCTTGATGCTTATCAGCTGAGGGGCTCCTGAGGACCTCATGTGACAGGGAGCAATGGACAGGAAGGGCTCTGGGCAGGCTCTGCAAAACAGCCAGTGAACACACTGTGAATTTTGCTATCGTGGTCATTTAGGGCATGAATTATGTCCAGCCTTTAACACAGATGATGATGTCTGATGCAACAGGGACTTTGGACTTAGCACATAAAAATCTTTTCATAAATTGCTCCGTCCCCCTTCTTGCAAAGTCGTTACAACTCCAAGGTGTAAGAGAACAGCATAAAATTCACACTGATCCCTTCAATTCTTTTTTAAGCATCCTTAAATCCAGCTCTTTCTTTTTTCCTGCTATACATCTTACTTTTTATAGTTAAAAGTAATTTTAAAGCAAAAAAGAACATAAACAATATACACTGACTCTTGACACTCCATTGCTTTTTTAAACTAGAATAATAAAAATTTGCAAATGAACAAAAGAGTGGGAGGAAGATATCTGATTTACAATGTTTTTGAGATAAAGAACACTATAAAAAAAGATCAATGTGAATAATAAAGCATTGTTAACTGAGTCATGACATTTCTATTCTCAGTGAAGATTTGAACAGTAGAGCTCTGCAAATGAGCACCTTGTGCCATTTTCAAAGTGGGAGGAAGACATATAATTATAATTTTTAAAGTGAAGAGAATTTAAAAAAAAAAACCTCTGTGAAAAAGTTTATTGAAAAACATATCGACATATCAATATGACATAAATTACTTTAATTTTATTAAACTGGGAGGGGGGAAAACCTCTTTTTGAAGACTGGCTGCAGAAAGCATTCCTTGAAAAGAATTTTCTTTATTAAAAACTCTTTGCTAAGATGAAACAGCACTGAATGTCAGCACTACCGTATATTTATTCTGTAACTCTTCCAACAGCCGAGATCTATAAAAGAAACATATTTTCAAAACAGTTTTAACCTCCATTGTCTTGATCATTCGTATTAACATTTTTCATGTCACCTATTGAAATCCCTTAAAGAAACCTTTTATTCAGTCAAAATTAATGAAGCCGTTTTCTTAAACAGCCTCCAAAAAGTAAAAACGACGTAATGTTGTGCATTTTATTTGACATACGTTTTCTGCCATTTCACTTATTTGTGTGATGAGAGCAATACTTCATATTTATGCTATCAAATCTGCAGAGAAAAGTGATTTTGAGAGAGAGGAAAACCAACTCTGCTCTTGCCGTGTGTGCAATTTAAATCCACAGTGAAAATACAGCATTGATCAGATTACCCCAATTGAGTCATTTAGTGCTTTGGCATTCCTGAAGTTAGGGCCCAGCTGTGAAATCATAGTTGGGGCCAAACATTGCTGTTAGGTGAGTGCACATGGCTCCCATTTTCTTCAAAGGGAATGACACACATGGCCAATATTTAGCTTTCACCTCTTCTATTCTTTAGCTAGCAAAGCCAGAACCAGTGGAGTATATGCAGGCAATTTGACAGAATTAAGAATACAATCAAGATTTTCCAGGACTTACTAGTGATTTGGGATATATAATTCAATACACATCAAAACGCAGATGCTCAGCATATTCTGAAAATCAGGCCATCTCGAATGTCTTGCTTTAAGCAGGTAAAATAATAAATTACTCTGACTATTTTGGCCATTGGATCCTAACAAACTGGGTGTAGTACAACTCTTCAAAATTATAAACTCCAATTTCTGGCTTGGCTGGGATGCCTGGGAGAATTATGACACCCCAGCCCACTTTTGTTCCTGCGTTGGCACACAGTTCTCCCCTGCCATTACCACTTGAACTCAGTTCAGGTGTCCTTCTGCAGCAGGTGACCCTTAGGGAAAATCCAGGTCCTGGCTCTGCAGGTCCCCTGGGATGCACTGAGCTGCTGGGATGGACCATAAAACCTTACAGGGTGAGAGAAAAAAACTGTGCATCCCAAAAATCTAGCTGCCCCATGCTGCATGCAGATCTTCATTTCAACTCAAGGTCAAGTGGAAAACTTTTCTACCATCCTTGCTGACTCTCCTCTTCACTTTCTCCTGACTCCATCTGTTCCTCACCCATCTCCTTCGTTCCGCACTCGCCTCCCTCTTCTTCCTGTGTCCATCTGTTCCCTCCTTCCTCGACACAAGTTAGGGAAGGGAAGTAAATTCAGTCATTCACTGAACAGATTTCAAGATGAACCCCCTCCCTTTCCAGTTCTAACTTCATTCATCATGGTAAAAATTATAATGAATAGAAATGTTGAAGGTGAAAATTTATTAGGGATTGTGTTGCTTTCTTATATGAAAAGCAGTTAAAGCGGCATATAAACATTGGCTTCATTCATTTTTTCTTAATATATGGTATAATTAGTGAGAAATATTAGTGGAAGTGCTTGCTATGCAGTCCATCAACACATGCCTGTCAGAGCTTAGGATCTGGGCCAAAAGTTTTTGCCAGTCCTATGATAGATTTACAATAAGCCTATAGAAGGCTTTACAGTTAGCTGGGTCACTAATTCATGAAGTTGAAACGTATGCAATGAGGTCAAAAATTCACTATTGATAAAATACCCCCTCCCGGGATTGCACCATTAGCTTTGTTACTGCAACAGCAAAATAAAATAAACCCAAAGCTCCTGTGAATTACCAGTCCATCATCGTAAATCAGTAGTGAAGCACTTGCACGGGTTCATGATGTCATCTGAAGCCTGGGATTTATTTATAGCCTTGTGTACTATTTCCTGTTTCCTTACGACAAAAATAAACAGTCTCCAAATCCCCTGCATCCTTCTGCCTGAGCTCAGCAAAATGCAATGGGCATGAATCCCTGAAAGCCCCTGTGATATACTGGTGATGTATTGGTGATATATTGGTGATATATTGGTCTAGAGCAGCTCCCCTCTGATGGGCCATGACGCCCACGCTCCCACTGGCCTCTCCCATGTGGGCAACAGCAGTTCCCATGGAGTTTTTTTCCATCTGCTGCACTCACTGCTGGGATAGTCCCACACCCCCTCCTGCTTTGCCTCCCTGACACTTGCAGAGAGAAGGAAAGGAGATTAAAGCCTCCAAGCCTTAGGCATGGAGGGAACAGCCTGGCAGGCACATCTGAGAAGGAGGAGCTTGCCACTGCTCCATGTGGGGACCTGGGCTTGCCACCACGGGGACCTTGGGCATCTTGTCCACCAAGACTGCCAAGCCATGAAGGCCGGAGTTTGGGGTTAAATTTTCTCTGTCCCCCTTTGCTGCTGATTTGGGATCCTCATCTAAGGTTTCTGGGGTGTTTGGGCATGGATGATGTCCATATTTCTTTTCAGACCTCCCAGCTCTCAAATTTTGTGTACCTACCTGAATTGCTGTGTTTCCTGGTGATGCTCTTCATCTCTTCTTGGGTGAAACTTTTTCTCCTGGCAGTTTGTTTTATTTTTTGCTTCCTTTCCTGAACTGAGGCAGAGAGTTACACAGACTGTGTACCATTTCCTCTGCCAGGAAGTGAGGAAATTCGCTTCTGTTTGACCTCAGAGAAACAACTCCTGAGCTCATTGACTGTCACTAAGTGGCTGCGGGTGATAGCTGTGCCAAATCACATTTATTTGACATTTATTCCTCTTCAATTTTGTTTTCTTCTCTCCACCAAGACCGTCGCACCAGCTCCCTGCCTCTACTGGCCCTCCCTGGGGTGACACCGAGCAGTGAGGACCATCCAGGTAAGCTGCTGGCCCCATGCATGCAGAGACACTCCTTCCCTGGAAGACTATTATATCCCTTAAACTATCAAGAAAAAGTGGGTTTTGTGGAAAAAGTGTTTTGTTATTCTTTGGTTTTTGCTGTTTTGAAGCACTGCTGTCAAAGCTTGAGGTCTGGGTGTCATTGCTCTAGGAGTTCTTTCAAACCAAGTGAGCTCAGATCAAGCCTTCATACGTACAAGTTTTCATCCATCAGGTCTGATGTAGCTCTGCCTGTGTCATCTCAGGGCTGAATGGACGTGGCACACAGCTCTTTCAGCGATGAGAATGTGATACATTAAACAGACAGGTAGCCACAGCAGGGCACGGGATAAGGAATGGCAGGGAGAGCAGCCAGGCCTTCTCTTGGTGCTTTCCCTGCACTGATACACCAACATGCCTCGGGGGAAAATTAAAAAGTTACAGGTCCTAAACTGCCACGGTTTTCCACACAGTTTAGCATTTACTCTTGGGAATCCTTACTACAGGGGCATGGGACAAAGGAGCACTGCAAGGATGGGTTTGGAACAAATGCCAGTGTTGAGTAGAGCCACAGACTCCCTCATCCTTTGCTTGTAAGAGGTGACTGAGCCCTAGGAAGGTCAGAGATCCATTCTCCTTCTCCTTCAGTGGAGTCTCCTAAACAGTTGCTCTAAGAGCTTCTTTGGATTACCTGCATTGCTGCAGTCCCTGTTTAGCAGAACAGAGCACCTCTTAAACCCCCTGTCCCTTATCAAAAATAGACTTAGATCCCTTGTATGCCTCTATACTAAAGCTAAATGCAGAAGCATGGAGGGAAACAGCAGAATCCTCTTCTCCAGGACTGCAAGATGCTGGTTTGTGCCTAAAGCCAACAGAAAGAAATAGAGGTCAGGGGACATACTGCAAATGACAGTCTTGGTATCACTGCTCCTCCCTTAACCAGAGGGACTCAGGGCTGACACCAGTGAAAAGTGAGTGATTTACTTTGCGCTTTCATGAATTTAGACACTGTAGTCAGCCATCTGAATCGCCCAACTCCAAAAAGAAAAAGAGAAAAGAAATTCCATGTGAGTATTGAGACTATCTTTAATACAAACATGGGTGAACGATCCCAGTCTGCTACTGCACCAGCCAAGGCGAGTCCCAGCTTCCCCGTGTGAGGAAGAAAGTTGCTACTTCATACTATTTAAAAATGGCACATTGTGGGGGTGTACCTTTAGCAGCCTCTGCCTAACAGTCTAACACTGAATAATCTGAGATTTCTTCATCATGATACACTTATTTTTTTCTTTAAGTTCACTTCAGTGGTTGGTTTCTATACGTTAAAAACACAGACATATGTGGACATTTGAAGCTGAACACAGGCTCTGAAAAGAGAGCCACAAAGTTTGACCCTCTTCCCAGCTCTAATTGTAATTTAGGGGTTTTTATATATTCTCATTTAACAGTAATCGTAAATAGTATCAGTGGTATGTAATATGTTTTTAAAGCCTATTTAGCTACATATATTTGTTCCAAATTCTCAACCTACTACTGTTCCATCCATCAACAAACTATAATAGGAAAAAAAAAAGTGCTAACCACCTTTTTTTTTTTTCTGCTGGTCTAGCACAATCTTTATTTCTTCAGACACTTTGTGCAAACATTAAATTGATAAAAGACATAATGTAGATGGACCCACAGCTGAACTGAAGGTAATTGCATAAAAATGAAATGGAGACCTATAATTGTACACTGCTTTAGCCTCTCCTGCAGTGTTTTCTGGAAGCAAGGATCTCGCTTGTCATAGCAAGTTGCTTGTTACAGTGATTGCATGAAGACTTGATCTAGCTGTACAAGACAAGTATAACATTACTGAAAAGGAGCTTTTCAAACTAAGAGTCTGACACTAAAATGTACTGTATTTTCCAAGATGTAGTATGCTTTAACAAACAGAAGAGTCCCTGAGTGACAGCTTTTGTTACCCTTTTGTTTGATGGTGCTGTATTGAAAAATTCAGGTTATGTCTATGCCTTTCTATTTCTGGTTTTGATTTCTCTTCAACAGCACTTCAAGAATAAAAATTGACTCAAAGTATGAATAGTAGAAGTCGGTGGATACAGTAAATGTTAGTCTGGCATTTACTGATTACTTCTGTCAGAATTTTTTTTTCAAGTCTCGCGACTTGAATGCTTGAATGCATTCCGTGGGCCATTGTATTGTTGCAGAATTGGGGAACTCAACAGATATATAATGAATTAAAACATATCTAGTTTTGATTTTTGGGCAGATTTTGAAAGTGGAAAATAATAGTTATTCTTGCCTAAGCCTTTTGATCTGATCCAAGTGTATCCAGAGGCTCAGCCTGGGCGTAGCTCTCAATGTGAACAAACAAGATCCATTTGTAATATTGGCACCTGAATAACAGGTAGAGCTTGTGTCTTTTGGACTCACAGAACCATTGTTATCCAATAAATCCAGTGCATAAAGCAGGACACCTCTTACTCCTGAGCTCTGCTGCTTTAATCAGCACAACCTTTCCTGGAGATGATTTGTTATTGAATGAAAGAGCAGGCAAACTTGTGGAATGTCACTGATTCATAAACACTGGAAAAAGATCATGACTATACATGTAAGGGCATCCAAAATACATGAGTTTTCACATTCTGGACTGAAGAGTCGGGCCAAGAAGTCAGAGAGGGAAAAGAAAAAATGTGTATTTGCTTACTCTGAGGGGAAAACCATCAACAAATCATCACAGATGGGCAAACCCCAGCATGCACCAGTGCCAGATGCTGGTTTCCTGTGACCAAGGGTACACCCTCAGGGGAGAACTGCTGTGCTCTGTGCTGCTGGGTCACACCCAGCAGAGCCACTGCCTCTCCTGCCCTTCCCATCTTGCCTGTGGCTTTCCTTCACCATAATGCCCACCAAACCTGACATTTATAGGTTTCTGAGGCTCCTCTCTGTGCCACTGCTCTCTGACTGTCTCCACTCCATCATTCCCTGCCCAAGGCCAACCTGTAAACTCTCCAGGACAAGGAAATTCACATTTCCATCACAGCAGACTTTGTTGTCATTACGACTTCAAAATCAAGACAATACCTCTGCCAACAAACAATTTTAAAGCAGTGATTTAAAATGAAAATGATAGCCTAGTTTTTATGCTTATCTTATCCCAAGATCTTACTCTGCTCACCTCAACCCAGCTTTTCTGCTTCTATATATTTCACTAGGTAAGAGTGATCTAAAGTGGCATGAAACCTGACTACAAGCAGAAATTTAAATAAATTGCTCACTCATTCTGTAAGTAAATGGAGTAATAGAAATCATACAAAAATTAGCTTCACTTTTTTTGGCCTCTGTCAGAACTTGCAGTAAGAGCAGGTTACTGGGGTTATGCCCAGCTGAGCTCTTCATACAGCCACAGCCTTGTTTGGTCTGTTCTGGTGCTTTGCACATCCCATGATGAGGAATTCATTCCCTGAGCAGTTCCAGTTGTCTCTGCTGCAGCTTCTGACAGTGCCCTCTCCTCATTTTGTGTCTGTGCACTGCTGGGAGGAGTTGGGGTCTGGCTTCTCAGTTACCCTAACTCTGGAGAGGAACAAAACATCCAGCACAGTTCTTTGCCTTCTCCTCCAGGCCAACCAAAGCCAGCTCCCACAGCCTCTGCTCCTCACCACTTCAGGGGCCTTCACTGGGCTTGAACCAGATACCATTTGCCTCTCCAATCCTTGCTTCTCCCCTCTTCAAGCCTTATGGTTCCACTGGCTTTTCACTTACCCTGCAATCCATCCATCCCATCCACATTTCCTCCTCTTGGTGCAAGGGGGAACAGCTGCACTGCAGTCTCATCAAGGTTTCACTCTCTGTCAGCCTGTCCTTGGCTTTTCTGTAACATGTGTCAGAAGTCAAAGGTACTGAAAAACCAAGAGATATGCAGGGCCTCTCTTCAGGCTGCCTGCTGCTGAGTGCAGACAAACCACTTCAGAGCACTTACAGTTCCTCTCAGAAAGTAGCATTTGCAAAACTGAGGTGTTTGTAAAGATTGATTTTCTGTATATAGCTCAAGAGCAAGCATATCACAAGATTTAAGTGAGATAAAAAGTGAGGCTGTGCTTGATGTGAGGTACAGGAGTTAATCAGCTGTAGATAAGAACTGATGAGGTTTTATCTCCCCACCATGGAGAGAATGACTGTGTTTCTTGGCCACTTGATCACTTCAGAGGGTGAACAAAACTATATATCAACCCCTGTTTATCTGTGCCTGAGAAGTACTTCAAGAATAAATTGAACTCAGAACTCTTCTTAACCTTTCCCCTAGTTGGGGCTTAAAATTAAGCTCTCCCTCTGGTTTTTGAGCTGCCTCTCTGGCACGCTGACAGCATGTGAAGTATCCCATCTCCTAGTTGACTTCCAGGCCAACAACGCAAGTGGGGATGAAGTTATGAAATAAGGGATCTGGATGCTAAACAGAGACCATCTGGTTGTCTTTGCTGCAAGATTATGAGCCACGGTGAGCTGGCACATCTGCATCCAGGTGCTGCCTACGTGCACATTGTTGGCTGTTAATTTAGGGAAGCAAAGTTGCAGCTTTGAAAAATAACGAGGTAATTGTTTTCCCTTCTTTTAATGCCACAAATTGAAGCTGGGATATCAAACTTGAAATAGATGTCAGCCGAGGCAATAGTTCTGTTTTCTTTCCCAGCCTGATCCCACCCACTGGAAGTTAATTATTACTTAGCCTCTAAGTCCTCTGGCTTTAAGAGAAAACCTTAGAAGGCAAGTTCATGAATACCTTTGCTATGAATAAACCCCTGCAAAGAGACTGAAATCATTAGGTAAGAAGGGTTAGGCCTTGGAAGTAAACAACTGTAGGTTTGAAAGTTCTGCATATGTTATTCTTTCAGATCTCTGCCTTGGTATCACAGTCTTTTTTTTTTTTTCCTAATCCCACCAGATAACCAACTTACAAATGAAAAACACACAGATGAAAAGCCTATGAAAGGTATTGTTATGAGTTCTGTCGCGGAATTCAGCATCACAGACACTTCATCAAAGGGTACCAAAAATGAGAAGAAATTGTCAGATGCAAGCAGATCATCCATTGCTTCCCTGGAGAAATGCAGAGAATTCACTTACATTGAAGATGATGCATCAGTACATCAGAGAGACAGTGATGGTATGTTTTATAAAACAGATCACATTTGAGCTGATTTCTAAATAATGCCCACTGCAAAAGAACTATGTATAACCAACTCAAAATTAAATGTTGAACAGGAGGTTCAAGAACATCGCCAAAAGCAATGTTAAGTTGCCCTGCAGACATTTGTGTGATAGATGAGAATTTCTAGAAGATGATCTTAAATTGTCAGTGATACTAAAGTCATAGAAGAGGAGCTTGGAGCCTATTGTGCCACAGAGCATTTGTACTTTAGTAATGAGTGTTTGCACAGAGGCACCAATGTCAGTATCAGATAAATCTATTCCTGGTTATTCTAGTGGATGTTAAAAAAAGGCTCTGTGAAGTATTTTAGAAGTTTCTTTTGAGTGCCTTTTGCAATAATGGATTAGTGTGTTACATCCAATGGAGCCAGGATCTGTCATGCATATCATTTAACAATTCCTAAATTAAGCATTTCTAAATACAGATCAATAAAGTGTCCTGCTCTCCAGGAATCATTAACATCTCTATTGTGTCACAGATCCTTACAAAATGGATATCTCTGATACATCCATTGGAATGCACTTAATTTCAGGAAAGAACCTGAAGTATTTATTTGATTTAGGGGACTTGTCCTCTTGTCCAGACACTCCCTGTTTTTGAATTTGAGGACTATCTCAACCATTACTGGCACACAGGTGTGTACCATGTGATGCAAATAACAGATTTAATTCTCCTTAAAAAAGCTAAACGTGAAGGAAATTAACAACAACAACAAAAAAACCCCAATCTGTGCTTAATTAATAATGTTAAGGGCTGGCTAGAAGCCAAGAAAACCAAAGGAAGACAGATTTGTGGTTGTCACTGCATACTCAGCTCACTCCACTCTGACAACTTACTGCTTATTCCACACACACGAGGCCAAATCCTGTTTGCTGTTGCTTGGAGAACCTCTGAAGGCAGAGCCATAGATGAGGAAATTGCTGATTATTTTGTTCCCTGTGCTCAGACAAGAGCAAATACAACACTCATAGGTTTCTCCAGGAGTGACCAGAAAGGCTTCAGCAAGCTTTGGACCAGGGTTGTTCAGAGCAGCATCTCTGTGAGCAGATGCCACTAAACAAGAGCAGGAAAACTTAGAGATGAGGCATGCTAGAAAAAAATTATTATAAATTCTTCTTTTGTGCTAATTAATCTACTAATGTAGAGAATGAGAGCTGAGGTCATTGTTCTCACTGAGATAAACGCAGTAATGCCGTTTGGCAAACAGCAGGGAAAACAGAGAGGAAAACAAGAGATTGCATCTTCTTTTATGCAGTTTGTGGCTAATTTATTTTCAAATATATAAATGAATGCATAGGAATGGATGTCTAATTGCTAATATCTATTATTTATATACATTACCCCACTTAAAACAGGACCAAAAAGCCTCACACATGCAGATTTTTTGAAATGTGTTACATCCATTATCACAGTTCATGGTGTGTGCTCTGATGGGAATTTAAAAGCATCTTTACTGCACATCACAGAGTCTGTGCTGAAACATTACTTTATTATTAAAATCTTGTGCTTTTTGTGTGCTCTCTTTCCTGGATGAAGCCCTAAGAATCATGTCTATTCTCTCCAGATTACATAAGCACCATTATGGTTAACACATTCAGGGGAAAAAAATATATTAAAAAATAGATCTTTGGAGAGGGAGAAAAAATTTGCCACATCCTTAATTAAAACATAATTTTGAATTTTGTCTCTCGCATCAATGTATAGGAAAGAAATTTCATAAACCTAAGAGATCTAAAAAAATAATCTTAATTACACCAAGGACTATTGGATAAAATGATTACATTTTCTACAGTGTAAATTTCATACAATTAAATGCAGTGGTGTCACCTTATTAAATGTTTCAATTTTATAATTATTTCAGTTCATTTAGCTAGAAAAAAATATAAGCATGAATTTACTTAGTATCACCAAAATCTAGTCATTCTTATTTGACAGAACTGACTTAGAAGTTAGTTGTGCTTGTCTGAACCTAAATAGATCTTGACATATTTAAATAAGTATTAAAATTGATAACGTTGGTGATGATATGCCACTTAGAAAGAAGTTCAGTCATGTGCTATTTGTTCTTGCTACCTGCTTTAACTGCCTTTTTAATAAAGCTGGAATGCTTTTTTTTTTTTTTTAATTTTGTTTTTCATCAAGCTTTCTAAAAAAAAAAAAAAAGAGCATAATTCTGGAAACTTCCTGGCAGTGAACTTAATGTTACGTGAGCTAGAAAATGCCACAACAGAACCAATGCAGTTGAATGAGTTCACAGTTAGTCATCCTAGGGCAAGAAATGTGGTTATAACCATATGCTTTCCTGAAAGAACCAATGAAAAGGCATTCATATTGTTGAAGGCATTTTTCCTTTCCAAAAACAAGAAAGGAAAAAAAAAAAAAAAAAAAGGAAAGGTCTGGGTCTGTGTTCCAACTGGATTCACACAGTTGGAATCTCACACCTGCTGCACCAGAGCAGCCTCCCCAGATGCTGGGGGCTGAGGGGTGCAGAGTTAATTAGTTGATTTTTTGGGAGGGAACAAACAGCAGAGAAGCATGGTGACCAAGTTCTCAGGAATATTCACTGGCTCCAGGCACGCATCCTACATAAACTGTTTTCCAAACTTTTGTCTCCTTAGAAAAATTGACATTTGTGAATGAAAAGGTGAGAATCCCGTTTGGTGGGGAGCTGGCAGGACCCTGAGCTGAGACTTGGCCACCACACTGCCCTCTCTGAATGCTCTTCCCCACACCTGATCTCCCTCCTTGTCCTTGGTAGTTTGAATTTTTTAGTGCAAACTCTTATGAAAATGAAAATAAACTCCAGTGTCACCTGTACCGGTGTTGTGATTTAATCCCAGGCAGCACCTCAGCCCCACCACAACCCCTCACTCACTGCCCCAATCCAGAATGGAGGTACCAGAAAGGTAAAAGGAAGAAAACTAATGGGATGAGATAAATATAGTTTAAGAAGACAGAAAAGGAAGGAATGAATAAATAAATTAGAATACATTAAACAAGGGGTACACATTGCAATTGTTCACCACTCACCAACTGATGTCCACTCAGTTATCTGAGCAGAAACCCCTGCTCATTTTCTCCCTAATTTATATTGATGCCATAGGGTCTGGAATATCCTTCTAGCCAGCTGGGGTCAGCTGTCCTGGCTGTGTCCCCTCCCAGCTTCTTGTGCCTCCCCAGCCTCCTTGCTGTCTGGGCATGAGAAGATAAAATTTGGTTTCAAGGGCTTGCTCCTCTGGATTTCAGTGCCACAGAATATTTCCATTCAAATTCTTTTCATGCAGCTGTTGTTTTTCCAGAGCAAATAAAATAGAAAATAAACCTTTCACTTGTCTCTATGGAAGTAGTTATCATCACTGTGTTTTTAGCCAACCCCTCTCACTTCTGTGTAGCCACACTGGCCTAAACCTGGCTAATCCCAGCTCACACTTGTTCTTACATCTCCCTGCTTTTCCTCTCTCTTAGATGAATGTGCAACACTTATCCTGGCCTGCTTGTTCTGCCAGTTTTGGGACTTTCTAATAATGCTGCCTGATACCTGTGAACATTGGCTGACAGATACCTGTTGTCCATCCAATAGATATTACCAGACCTCCGACGAAGACCACGGCAACAACGACTGCAACTGTGACTGTGACATTGATTGCAGCCTCTTTGAGTCCTGCCATGAGACTGGGGAGTGCCTGGAACTGGCCATGGAGATTTCAGAAGTCTGCTATCGTTAATAGGAAAATAATTGACAAAAAAATTTCTCAGAACTGCCTGACAGATCACAAAGGAGATTTTTTTTTTTCTTTTTAAATATTAATCGTAAGCAGAGGTTTTGCCAATGAGGACTATGTGCATCTTGTTGCTCCCTCCCTGGAGGTCTCTATATCTGTACTGTTCTGGCGACATAATATCACAAACTGCTGAAACCAATAAAGGACAAAAAAGGGTCTTCTCTGCCATAGATGACAACAGAATTCCTAAGTGCCAAGCGTGCTTGCTCTTTTACCCATGGTCAATCCAAGCTTTTATAAACCTTTAATTGCTTTAAACACTGATTTCCCCATTCATAAACACAGAACAAATTAGGACCTTATTTTAGGACTGATATATATATTAGTTCATCTTCCTAATGGATTCATACCTAAACATGTATTACACATTGTTGGTTATTATAAATAATTTATGATATAACATCATTTTATAATTAAAAATTTATTTATTCAATCTCTTAAAACACTCTTATATGCTCAGTATATGTAGAAAAAAAAATTAAATTAATTAGAAACCATGCTACTGGTAATTACAGAAAATGTCACTAAAAATCTCCAGTGAATTTTGTGGAGGAAGCATTTTCACAGGGTAGTGCAGTTTGACAGTGTATTAATGTGCTGGCCCACGGTTATGTAATAACAGGTTATGCCTATTGTTCATTAGTTATAAGAAAGGGCTCCTTTCCTTAAGTGTAATTAGCCTAAATGGGAACTGACTGCACACTTCCCGAGGAGAATTACCCTGTGGATAGCCAGTAACTCCTTTGCTTGATTTTCACTTGTAAGACTCCTGCAAGAAATTGAATATTGCCACCTATTCCAGTGCAAACAAGCATCTCCACCTGTGCACAAAAGATTACAAAATGACAGTATCTATCCTGGCTGTGCTTTCAAACTCCCTCTATCTCTTCTCTGATGGCAGGTCTGATTAATAAAAAGGAAATACATGTTGCACATTACACATATGACAACAAAAGCATGTAAATTCAGCTGCCTGGGGGTGCAGAACACAGGTATTAAGCACAGAGGAAAATACAGAGTTGTTTGCTCACATTAGGTATTTATAGAATACCACCAAAGGCAGTGTTTGCCTTGTATTAGCACTAAAACTTCTCCCCAAAACCCCACTGATCTCAGTGGAGAAGTGCCTGTAGAATTCCAAACAAGGATCCTAGGCAAGATACTGGGATATTAAGCATTTCTAAAATCATTGAAGCCACTTGTTTATTAATCAGAGTAGTCCTGGTGCACAAATATTTAATGGGGAAAAAAAATGGTGTGTATTTTTTTACCACCCTTCTGGAAAACTCATGTTTTCAAAAAATCAGAAAGCAAGAAACAGAACCACTAACAGCCATGGTCTGGGTGTCTCACAAAGCCTTGTGACCAGAAGACAACAAACCTCAGCAATGCAGTGAGCAGCCCAGAACACCTCATTTCTCTGCTCCTTACAGGTCATTGGTTGGGAATAGAAGAGATTTGTTTACCTTATATTGTCCCATTATGAGCTGTAGTCTCCTAAAGGGACTAAATCATTAGTCCTTCATCACCATCCCAGTCCCAGCCTGCTGGTTGGGTCTGGACCCAAATTCAGAGCACCTAAAAACCACAGCCATCCAGGAGGCACTGGTTTGGGTCACCCACCCCAGGATGGGCAATGCTGAGTTTTAATGCTTCAATTTGCATTCTCCCACAGAATTTTGATCCTAAATCTTCCAAAGCTGAGCTAAACTCTCACTGCTACACACCAGGCCACAGAGGCTTGGGTCATTCTGTCCCTTCTATTTGACAGGTTGTCCTTGACAAAGTAGCACGTGGGTATTTATGAATAAAAGCTCTGACCCAAGGCATTTAGGGGACAGAAAAGGGGGAAGCTTGTTCCACATACCATTTCCTAGAGAAGCACCAATAAAGATGTACATTGGAAGTCCTTGCTCTTGATGCCAATCTCCAGAAGGGGAGATTTCATGTGCAATGGCTGGAACCCAAGAGGGGAAACCAGAGGGTGGCATACCCCAAAATGTTGTCAGTGAAGGAGTCAGAGATGGGGAACTTGCCTTTGATGCCAGGATGTCTTGTTCCAGTTCTGAGTCTGCAAGAAAAAACACACCACACCAGTATAACTCATCGTAAGTGAAGTCTCATTCTGTGGAACTGCACTGGGGGCATTTGGCACAAATGTGGATTTTTCTTGAACTCTTTTCCTAGGAATAATTGGGGAATTTTTTGTGTTGTAATCCGTAAGTTGGCATACTGAGGTTATGTCTGCTACAGAGCACAGGTAAGGTCAGAGACAAAATTACTATAGCTGTGATTTGACAGGATGTCCCAACAATATGAACAGAATTACACTGGGATATATTGAGAGCTACTCTTGTAGTGAATGGTGGTGTTTTAAATAATTCAGCATTATCTCCTAGCCCAAAGTGTGCAGGGACACATTGCTCAGTTTCCTGCTTTAGGAAGTAGATTTTTTGAGACCTTTTTGAGCAATGAAACCTTGAAAAACACGTTATTTCATACAACACTATAGAATCAGCAGCTTATGATAACTTTGTTTTCTGTCATAAAGTTGTTAATTGCAACATTTTATTTTCATGACACAAAGGAACACTTAAACATATTGACACCAGAGAAAGTCAGTCAGACTTTCCCGCTAACTAGAAACTCTTTGAAAAGCCATCCTATTCCCATGCTAAACTGACTTCCTAGTGCAGAAAAATCCCCATTTATCAGGTCTGAACATGGGTAGACATTCCAGTGAAACCGAAGTATTCAGAACAATCCGAAGCTGTCTCCGTATTTTTTATTTACTGGGAAGGAAGGTCTGGGTGCTCGAGTGGGAGGCTTTTGGGTGGATGGCTGTTGGGAACATGTTGGACTCAGCTGTGCTCCTGGGGAGATGTCAGTGTGTGAAACCAGCTCCTGAGAACAACAAATAGAAGTTCCCATTTTGCAAACGGGAACAGCGCTCCAACACAACGCCTCTCCCCGGCACCAGAAATGCACTGACAGATTGCTTGGGGGAAGAGAGAGACAGAGAGAATAAGGGAGAGCTGCATTGCTACCTTCCACAGGAAAGGACCATGGGATGCTCTCTAAGGATCTCCTCTTGGAAATGACCCAGCAGTCTCATCCTTGAGACAAAAACATCTTTTCACCTCCTTTTACTCTGTTCTCAGAAGACAATACAGGTTAGGGTGTAACCTTTAGGGGAATTGATGTTTGCTAAATATTGGAAAAGCCTCTGAGGATTTCCAAAGTTTAAAGACCAGTTATCTCAGAGGATATTAAGTTCTCTGACTGACCATCAGCCCTTCCATAATGCTGCTCTGGTGCCTTACTCTCCGTGTACAATGAGTCCCTTAGGTGTGGGGCTGGCAAAAATTATCTAATGTACATCTCCAAATATAGGGATGGAATGTATTATATTGCCTCATTCGACTTTCCTCTGCTTCCTAAAGCACTTCGATCATTTGTATTCTTTCAAGCAATCATCAGCTAGAACAACCAACATCTTCCAAATGTCCAGACAATGCACAACTCTGCCTTAACTCCAGGGCTGCTTAGGGATTCAGGCTGAATGCTACAGCTGAGCTCTAGAAGACTTTGGTTCTCAGGAAGAAAGCAAAATACGGGAAAAGTTAAGATGCTTGCAATTGTACTTCTCCTATTATCTTGTACAGTATCAAAAAAAAGTTCAATAGTGTCAGACTAAGAACGTATGTATCTATAAAATTCTTCTTTTAATTATACGGAATGGGTGGTTCCATTGCTTTCATCTGTTTGGGTTCTCTTAAATGCAAGGTAAGTTTCCTATTATGCAAGAAAATGAGTTTACCAAGCAGACTGGGATTTCCAGGCACTGCTCCACTATAATTCACTGCAACTGAGCATTAATCATGATTAATAATCTATCATTCCTGTGGTTTAGGAAAATAAAAAGGACTTTAGTGAGAAACTGCCCTTTCTCTTAGCGTACTTCACATAATTGCACAATGGAACAATTCTAGGGAATTCATTATTCTGCTGGTAATGATCTAGATTTCCTTAACATTGCACACGAATGGGAATCATTGCCATTTGATGGATGTTCCATGGCCTGTACAAAATAAGTCGGTGGGTGCAAGCCAATTCATAATGGATGTGTGCCCGTATCACAAAAAACACCATTATAATTGGTACCCTTAGGAAAAATGCCAAGGTCTGAGTGTAAACAGAGCACTTTCTGTCCCAAGAGCTTGCGCTTCCCTGGTCAGAGTTGAAGCACAACAGAATGAGCAATGCTGAACTCCATCTGCTGCCTCTGTACAGGGCCAGGGCTTTGCTCTCCTGAGGTAGCATTTGGCATCTCGGACCCTCTGTAAAATAAAAAGAAAGCTTCCTCTGAAGGGCCACACTTGTGCCTCTTCCCCCATCGTCACTAAAGTCGTTGTGAGGGCTGTACACATATAAAATGGAGCAGAGACAGTCACTGGTACAGCCCATAATTTGTTCTCTTTCTAAGTGTGTCCAGAAAAACTATACTGTCACTAAATGAGGAGAGTCTGTTCACCAATCCTCGTCTGAAATCTGGGAAATCTTCCTATCAGAAAATGCTGAAAGTCACTGACTTACCACCTCCTAGTGCTTTCCAGTGGGTGACACCATTTCCCTTGTGTTGAAGAGGGACCGGGGACTTCCAACAGAGACATTCACAGGTCATTGAATTATAAATTGCTTATAAAATAAAGACAGAAGAATGAAGATGTCTCATGGACATTCTATTGATGGTCTGCATGAACAGAGCACTTTAAGCAGCAAAACAATATTGGAAAAGTCTTCTCCCTTATTAGAGAATCCTGCAAATCAATCAGTCATTCACACGCCCACACCACAATAAATTGAAATGACCATGGTGAAAAGAGAAGGAAAAATACCTTATCCAAATGCATGGAAAAATCACCATCAATGTCATTAAAATGCAGACTCAATTTATATTGCCAGTTTTGCCATGCTTCCTACAAAGTAAAAAATAATGCCAGAGAGCAGTGAGGAAAATATTATTAGATCAACTGTATAAAAAGCATGAATGATTCCATTAGCAAGCACAGCTGAGAAAAGACAGGATTTAAATCAAATCTAAATATGATAAGATTACACAGCCAAAGTGACATGTCCATTATAGAAAACATACAGAATAAGCAAAACAAAAGCAGAATTTTGGTTTTATGCTGTAAAACACGTTCTATCTCACACAGCATTTGAAAACCTGATGGAAGCATCCTGTCAGCTCTGCAATTTTATACTGTATTTGTTCTAGGTGAGTCACAAATGTGCACATAATTTAGAACAACCACTGTTCATCTCTCTTGCAGTGTATTAACATCATTCTTCACCTCAGAGAGTCACTGTGCTGTATCACTTGATACAGTCGTCACACAAATCCTTCTAATGGAACAGCAAAGCTGCCCACAGAACCACAATTCCACTTCCTAAAATCTTTTGAGGTGTTGTAGCCTGGTGTTGCTCCATGTGGAAGGTGAAGAAAAATGTACCAAATGTTGATGTAAAATGGGACAGCCAATAGTTTAAAATAAAAAGATCAGGATTTCTAATGTGTTCTATTTTGGAGCAGGAGAGTTCATCCTCCACTTCATGAGGCTTTTCATCAAAAAATACAGATGGAGAAAATCTTTCTCCAGGAAGCATTTTTTGGATACTACTGGGTCAAACTAATTCTCCTGTATATGTATATGGAGAGGAGGAGAGAGAGAGAGAGAGAGGGGTAAAGGATGAAGATGCAGGAAGAGACGGGGTATCTTTGAGTATTGTAATTGAGAGCAGTTTTTCCTCACTTGTGATATCCACTTGCTCTGACAAGCTTTCCCTTCTCAGAGTAATCCTTGTGATTTCTGCTGCACCAGAAGCAAATGAGCCATGGGATGAAAGCAGGATGAGCCTTTGCCCTTGGTCTCAAAGATTTCTGCTTCCTCATGTGCTGCCCACTCCTATCCTTGTTTGCATCCAGGTGGTCTCCCTGATACAAGTTTTATTTGTAAGGAATTTCACCACAGTTCAAAATCAGGAGTGGAGAAGGACATCAGTATTCATCTTCTCAAAGATATAATCAAATATTAATCCATTTTAAACCCCTCGATTTTACTACGCATTTCAATTTTTCCTGTAATCTATAACCCGTACACACCATAAAGTCATCACTGAGAGAAGAAGCTGGAAAAATCCAGCTACCTTTCCAAATGGAAATCAGAATATATATTTTTAGCTACATTAAGCCAACTGCATGCAGCTCTGCACACTTATGTAATTCCCACATAAAAATAATCCATAATATTCCAGAGGAACAAATCCAATTCTTAGTCATATAAATTTTCATACAAGTCCATCAAAACCTATTCCAAAAATGTCTCAGTCTTTTTGAGTGCTAGAGTTGGAACAAAAGAGCGAGTCCTTTAAAATGCCTTTGGAGTTTCCAGGGATGTTAAATCTAATTGCCCTTAGCACAGCACCGATCCACAAAGGTTTAAGTCATGGAAAATGTATTTTACCTTTATACAAGGTATACTATGCAAAGTTTATCGTGGCACAATAAAGTCATGTCTAACTTGCTTTGTGCAAATTTCACACAGAAAGAAATTAACCTTTGATGCCTCACTTTGACTAACCAGGACAGAAAAATGTGGGTTCTCACTGCAGACACACAATATTTTGTTAAATGATATGACACAGCATGGTATGATATGATAAAATGTCCATTTGTGCACTTGGGTCTATATGTGCACGCAGAAATCCATATTTAAACTCCCAGATATTTATAGCAAAGTCTCTATGTTCCAAGAAACAAGAAAGGAGGGAGAGTAGGCAAAGATTAATTGTGATAGAAACCTTCTTAAGACAAAGCCAGAACCAACACTATTTGTTAATACCCTTAGAAGCTGTATAATCATCCCAGCTGAGGCTGAGGATGAATTTTCCAGTGAAAGGGTAGTTCATGACAGAAGGATCACTTGCTAAAGCAGACCTTGCAGCACTATGGGTGTTTGGAAATGCTCATTTCCCTGGAGAGCTTCACAGGGCTTTGGCAGCCCACAGAGAGAGGAATGACCCAGGCCCTTGCCTGGCACCCTGGTAAGTCCTGGACACTCAAGTCAACCCTCTGTTCCATTTAACGAAAATATTAAATAATACCTAGAAGAAAAACGGACCTTTTTTACTCCAGAAAAAGCTCTCTTTGACAATCCTCCTGCATGAGGTCTTTAATTTTCTAAAATCTATCCGAAGAAATATTTTTCCCCAAATTCCAGAATCTCTGTTGGAATAAACCTCCCTGGTTTTACCTATAATGGCTCTGTCAAAACCCCTGTTTATAGGCACAGGAGTAACTAGGTCTGAGCCAGAGAGCTCCTAACTTTACAGACAAAAGAGGCAACACTATAAGACTGCACAGTCTGCCATGGGAAAGCAGAACAAAGGGACCAAGGGTGGATTTTTTTTCCCCTCAGAGAACTTTATTTCTCAGCTAGAAACCTGATCTGCAGCGAGGGGAGCCAAGGGACAAGCCGTGTTTATAACACAGCCAAGGATGCCATTCCCTCGGTTCAGTCCCCCGGTGCACTCAACACTCCTAAGCTACATCTGCTCTATAAAGGCCCAAGAAAACTTAGGCAGTCTTTAAATTTTTTTTTTTTTTTTTTTTTTTTTTTTTTTTTTTTTTTTTTTTTTTTTTGCAATGGCACGTCTTCTTAACCAGCATCATGGAAAAGTCGTGCTGCTCTGCATATAGCCTTCAGGATTGTGTCTGTAACACTTGAAATCCTGCCCAAGTCTGGCTCCGCTCGCGCTAACAGGTACTCTGTGTGCTTCTGCATCTTTTCCTACAAGCAAATGTTGCAACTTTCCCATTGCGACAGCTGTAAGAGGCATTCACTTTACTCTGTTTTTCCTTAACACTCCCGATTCCTTTTTTATCTAGTTGGGAATACACTCAAGCGCTAATGGCACTCGTTCAGCCATCCAGGGAAGGCGCAGCTTCGCCTTCCTAGCTATTTGTATTTCTTCATTTTGGCAATCTGAACTTTGCCAAGATCCAAGTGCCTGATATTTAACTTCGATTCCTCCCTCTTAAGGTCAGAAGGCACCAGTAATATTATCTGACAACACAAAATCGGCATCTACTTGGAGAAAGGAGGTTTTAAGTCAACCATTGCTCCCTCTTACTGGTGTAACTAAGAGGATTCCAGGTGCCAGGTAATTAAGTCACCACTGACAGATGAGACAGGTGATAGACCTGCATCCCCATGCTATCACTGCTGGTTTGGTAACCTCAGGGGATGTGGCTCCTGCTGCAGGATGGGGATCTACATCTCCTGGTGCTTGCTAATCGCTCAGCACAGGCTCCTTCTACCACTGCCTGATGGAAAAGTCCCAAGAGGACAAAGCAGAAATGTAGCTCTTAAGGTTCCAAAGACATAGCTTCATGGAAAAGGACCTGCTCTGGTGTTTCAGACCATTAACACTTTCAGGTTCAGCCCTGTGGGGTGGTTCAAAGTGTAGGGTACAGCACCAGTGCAGCCCTCCACAGCAGAAAATGGCCCAAACAACCCTGTGAGCCACTTCCAAATCTTTGAACCCACACAAAGAGAGTGGCTTGAGCAGTATGAGAGGAAATGGCATTAAAAGCCCTACGAAAGGCATTGGTAAGGCAAAGCCAGCAGAGCTGCAGGGGAGCTAAGGGAGCGTGGCGACAGCCAAAAAATTCAGAAACTCCTTCAGCAACCAGGAGAGAGACAAGGCACCACCCAGGCGGGTCTGACATCAGGGTTTTGAACAGGAGCCTTCAAAGTTTTTTATTTTATTTTTTTTTATGAGGCTCCTTTTCTTGAGGCAGGGCACAGCAAACACTCCGTTTAAGGCTTCCATGGAGTAGAACCAGAAATATCCAGCCTTGCAAATCTCCTCCCCAGCCAAGCGCGGAGCCGAGACATGCAAAATGAGCGCCCGTCAGCTCCGTGCCAGCGCAACAGAAGGCAGAAGTGCTTCAAGGAACTTGTGACAGGTTCCCTGGATGCACCAATTCGAGATGGGCCAATCCCTGCTTGAAATGTGCAAACTCTCACACTCCTTGGCATGACCGCACAGCCAAAATGCACTTTTTTTTTTTTTTAAAGGATTTAAAGAAAACACGACCAAAGGGACAGGAACGCAGGAGAATTTGGCAATGGGGAGCAGATGCTTTTCCTGAGGAGGAGACAGGACTTAGTTCGAAAAAGGTTTGAGGGAAACTTTATATATAGTAGTTGAATGAAGTTGCTGAAATTTGTTTTAGAGGATGTCTAACTTACAGGGAGGACTGTACCCTAAACAGTCACACCTAGGAGAGCAACTCTGTGGAGATTCACTTGGGAGAGTGAGGCAACTCCAATGATACAAAAATCAGGGTTTTGGCTTACCTACAGCAGCTGCTTCTGGCAGCCACTGCCACCAACCATCACAACCAGGTTAGGCAGGTTGTGCCATCAGTGCTCTTTAACAACCCCTCTGGAACCCCAGGGGAGACGTACCTGGAATGGCTGCAGCCAGAGGGTAAGCTGGTGTGGGAGACAGAGCTCAAAATGCATTTGAGGCACAAACAAAGAGTGCAGAGACTCAAGATGACCTCCTAAGTTGCTGGCAAGGAAGAGAAGAAACATGACCAGCAATCATGAGGAGGGAGGTGGTACAGTCTAGGCTTGTTCCTGGCTAGTGGGATACAGATTTTTGTTGAAATTTGCCTGAGAACTGTAACGCCGCCAAGCACAAAATGGAAAGAAAAGGAAGGACAGGCTGACTTGGGAGGGATGGAGTTTCCTACCTGAGACAAATAGCAGGTTTGAAGAATATTTTCCAAGAATAGAATAGAAAGTTCTACAAGACAAAGAAGAGAGAGAGAATCACTATTCTCGTTTATTGCACTAAAAAAGGGTTTGCAACAATAGGCAAGTCTGAAATACTTTATTCCAAAAGGACTTCAGTTCCATCTTGAGCTGAGCCTTTACATCCTTCCATTAAACAAAAAAATAAGACATTTGAGGTTGTCTGGGATTCAGCCCTTTTCATACTGGTGTTAATTTTATTTTTCAGGCTGAACAAGATCACGCCTCGTTCACATTTTAGGGCCTCCTTATAAAATTAGCCTGGGAAAGCAAGACAATTGGATTGAAAAGTTTGGGCTTGCCTCAGCTTTGGGACACTGTAAAAAAACTTAAGTTTCCTTGGAAATACTCCCCATTTGACCAAGCTAAACCTGCTCTATTTCCACTGAGTGTCACAAGACCGTACCTCCTTCCAGCGGGACCAGAAAATTTCCTTCCTATAAAGCTGGTTTTAAAGACCAGCTGCACTCTTGAGGCTCCAGCACAGCCTACAGCCTCCAGCACACCCCATGCCAGAAACCAGCCACTCTACAGACTCACAATGGCTGTAAAATATCTTGTGCAGCGTCAAGAAAAAAAAAACCAAAACCTAAAAAGTGCCAACGAGCTTCGCCAAATATTTTCTGCTTCCTCACATTGATGCCAAATGCTTTGCTGCCTTTTGAGGGGACCTCAGACCCTTATGGGTCAGCCCAGGTCTGTCCTTTGCAAAGAACAGCTGATTTTGAGTTAGCTGTTACCCTCAGCTCCTGCAAACTGGCATCTTCAGGAGTGAGGGTTCCTGCTAGGGACTGCCAGGGAGAACGTGATTCTCCACGTCAGCAGGTGATGAAGAGGATGGACAAGCATCCTGATGGATGGTCCCAGCCACCCCACAACCAAGGGGTTATCCCGTCCCAGGTTCTGGCTTCATCCCTCACCTCGTGCAGGTGTCAGTGCAGGATCTGCCCTGATAAAGAGATCCAGAACAATCACTTCTGACTTGGGCCTGACTTTTGTCAAAACCTGTCATTCCAGCTCTGTTTCCCCACTGTTTTGAACCTTTGTACCTACAACATTGAAGCCTCAGATTTGTCAAAACACGCAAAGGTGCTGCCAGAGGCTGAGAAACTCATTTTAGTCCCTTCACAAAGCCATTTTAAGGGAAGAAACAACGTGTCAGGGCAATGCCAACAACTGACTGTACCAACAAGGAGAGATTTGACGTACCTTTCTCTGCTGCAGTGACTGTTATAATAAAAGACAGCAGAGCATTAGTGAAAGATTTATGCTTGTATTCCAACAATGGAAAACATGAGCTTTGCTGTATTCTCATTCACACCGAGACAGGCAGCGAGGGCATGTCATGTAACACTATTTCCAGGAAAGATGTTACAGCTGAAGAAATGCTGATTTGCTGGTGCAGTAAGACAATTCCTGGAAGCAGGACAGGGTCTTATGTTATTACCCTTGCAGAGGGAGAATTTGACTGTGCAGCCTCTTCTCCTGAGCTGTTTAGGAGGGCAGGGAGAAAAGGTGAGCCAGGAAGGCTGGGAGAGCTGCCGTGGCCCCCTCTGCTCAGCACCAGCCTCCCTGGCACTCTCAGAGCCCTCCATGCCAGCAGGCACAAGTGCCAGCTAATTGAATTTGCTAATGATACATTCTCTCGAAACCCTTCGCACTGATCCCACCATTTTGCACTTGCAATTAAATTACAGGCACCAGAAAAAAAAAAAAAAAAAGAAAGAAAAAAAAAAAAAAAAAGAAAAAAAAAAAGGAAAAGGGAAAAAAAAAAGGAAAAAAAAATGCCATGTGGTGTCATTTGACATTTAGATGTCAAAGTAACTGATTGACAGGGGAAAAAAATCAACAGCAAAAGGCCTGTTCCTGCCAAAGCCGGCGGGGAGGTTGCCAGGGGCTTTGGGAAGAGCAGGATTGGGAACCTTGCAGGCCAAAGGGATGAGGCAAAGCACAGGGTGAGCAGGCAAACCTTGTGCCAGGGTATCCTGGACCTGAGAGATACAAGAGGAAGGAATCAGCCACCTCCTGGAGCATCTTTCCCCATCCCCTGCCTTCCAACACAGGGGTTTGGGACCCTCTGGAGGAGCAGACCCTGACACTTTCACAGGAGGGGGGTTCTGGGAAGTTGGGGTTCTCCCACCTTGTCAGAGGTTTTGACCTCACAGTGGTTTTTTTCTGTCCCTGTTCTGGATGAAGAAAGGTGGGATTGTCAAAATATATAAATACATATGTATTTTTCTGAGCTGACCACTGGGGAAAAAAGCAGAGTTAAAGAAATCACTAATTTTGGTAATATTGAAATCTTTTCTTCTTTTTTTTTTTTTTTTTTTTTTTTTTTTTTTTTTTTTTTTTATCTTAAACATTTTTACTTGTTTTAGCCTAAAGAAGAAAGGAAAGACCATTTCAAAGCAAAACAAAATTTTAACAGTCAAAACATCGAAAGTTCCATATATTCAGAAAGCTTTTTTTCACCACAAACCTTTACAAACCAAAGAAATTCATCAAAATAGGCCCCATCCTGCAGACAGCTTCAGCAAGGTTAAATACATTTTTTTTTTTTTTTGCAATGGGATTAAAGGTTTAGCACTGAGATACCTGGTGAAGGAGGGAAACCTGTCTTAGGGGCAGTGAGATGGGAAAAGGACTGCATCCATACCCCAACAGCCTTTATCAGCATCTGGACATGGTCCAGGAGTAAAAAGGAGCATTTAGGTTGCAAAAGAGAAAAGAAAGAGAAGAAAAAAAAGGGGGGAATTGCAGGTGCACCTTTCCTCATTCACAGCTCTCACATGGATGTTGGGTAAGTAAATGAGACTTTGGGTCACCTCTGCAGGCAGCCCCAGCTCCACCCACACGGTGCTCTGCTTCTGGAGGGGGGCAAGTTCCTGAAAGAGAAGAAAATACAAAATTAATCAGACAAAAATAGAAGCTGTCCCCACCTCAGGCTCACTTACAGAGTGTCCATAGCAAACAGAGCACATCAGTGATCCTCCCTGCCTGCCCCTGCCCGCCTGCAGCAGTGATGTCCCACAGATCCCACAGAATGTGGGTTTTGGTGGGCTCCAACTCCTCCCCCAGACCAGCACTGGGCAGGCAGAGGGTGCTGACATTTGGGTGTTTTAATGGAATGGACACGGTATGTACATGGAGTTAAAAATAAAGCTTTGGGGCTTTTTTTTCTGCTTTAGATGCAGGTGGGGCTATAAAACCCTGTTAGCATGAGTCAGAGAGCCAGACTTGGCAAAGCTTGGCTTGCCACTTTAAAAACAGAGCACTAATTAAATCAAGTAACAACAAGGAAAAAAAATCTCTTTTTTTCCAATAACTAATCCAGCCTGAAATGAATTAAAAATATTTTACCTGGACGCTATTCATGTACAGAATAAAGAAAAAAAACATGTCTAAAAAAAAAAAGAAAAAGATTGCTTGGCAAAAACCTAATGCAAATTGATCTAGCATGAAGGTGCAGACTCTTTTTTAAGCAGTTTAGATAGATTCAATCACGGAGCTGAAAGCTTCCTCCTTTTTTAAGGAGAGGCCAGACAAATAGCCCTTGCCTGGGTGTTGTTTGTATGAGAGAGAGGATGGGACTGTCAGAGTCATTCCAAACATCCCATTACAATCAGACATTAACTGGCAAAAATGTATCCTTTATCTTCCACTGTGTAATTTACACCCCAATACTGCTGTAAGTGGGTTCATCAGGGTGAGGTTATGGGCAGAAGTTTAGAATTTGGGCTGGTCCTGTATCCCCTGTGTAGAGGTCAGCCTTCACTGGGGTCTTCTGGCTCAGAATTTTCCCTGAACTGAGACAGGGACAGGGAGATGCTCAACTGGTCCTTGCAGTTCACCACAGAGGCACAACCAACCTGGGAGATTTTAATAACCATTAAAATGATTTCTTTCACCAAGTGTTTCAGATTCACACAAACTTCAGGAAAATTAGATCCATTTTGAACCCGCATCAATGCAGAAAAACATTCATTCTTCCAGTACTTCACAGTTCCTTGGCATTATCCTTACAGATTTTTTTTTTTCTCCAGGGTTGTTTTTTTTTTTCCCTAATAATGTGCTGTTTATAAAAAAAAAATGAAAAAAAAGAAAACCTTCAGAAATGTCAGTATCAGTGAGACACAGAAAATTAGTGCGAAAAACACTCAGTAAAAATACTGGGATGTGACAGGAAGTAATCTATTTTTAAAACCAGCTAATTCCTCCTGAGCACACCGCACTTGCAGAATTAGTTAGCAACAGCCAGGCTTCACACAGGAGTCATGGGCCAAAGCTGCACAGTTGTGCAGGACATCTGATCAGCCCGTCATGAGATGCACTTGCCTGTAAAATTACTTGGGGCAAAAAAACCCTGTGCAAATCCAGCTCAGAGTACACGGCAGCCGTGCCATTAACTCCAATAGAAACCTGCTCACCTGAATAAAGCAGGGAAGACTTGCAGGGGAATTTCTCTCAGTGCAGCGAGCAGTAATAGGTACAAAGCACACCACAGCCTGCAGTTATTCACTCTGGAAATTTATTTTTATTGGGAGCTATTTACAGAGGTAGCTGCAGCTGCACATTTTTGGATGCTGGGGACAGCCTGGACCGTGGAGTGCGATCCCGAGGGCCACTGAGTCACATTGGCACCTCTCCCTGGGGTTTGTTGGTGCACGCTGTGGTCTTGTGCTCTGTGTGGGCTTATGCTTGCCCCCAGATCTGCCAGAAACCTCAGGGATAAATCTGGCTGCCAAGGAAAGTCCACTCAGCTGGATGGAGGGCACACCATGGACCGCATCACCCATGAAGCCTCAACATCAACTCCATTAATGGCCATTAAAATTCCCGGCTGGTTGGAAGGAAAACAGACACTGGTTGGCATGCAGGGGAGTTAAGGGAAGGGAGGAAGCACCATTCCCACATTTCTGCAGGTCAAACCTGGTTTGGGTATGGCTCACCAAAGCGTGGGCACCCACAACCACAGCACACAGTGCTGAGCTCCCTCACAACTTGTCCCCTTGCTGTCCCAAGCACCTCACGTGAACCTGGCTCCCCACTATTTCTGCAAGGAAAAGAAAACTCAAGGATCATACCTGAAATTACATAGGAAAAGCAGTGCCACCTGAGAATTCACAAGCCCCATCCTCGAGTCTTTACACTGAAGGCTTCTTTGGGTTTTTTTCCAAGTGCTCATTTACCTTACATTTAATAAGATAGGCACGTCACATTTTGTTTATAGAAGTTTACTCTTCAAGTCAGTAGGGAAAATAAAAATCTATCGACTGTGGGTTTTAAACAATAAGAACACAGATTTTTTTTATTAACACTTCATTTCAGTGCAGACAGAAACATCTCTGACTATCACTTTTGTTTACTGTTAAAGGCACAGCTCCTACCTCCTTTCCACACATAGAATATTCCCATGGCAATCAATGGAAGTTTAGCATAAAGAGCAAAATATACTCCATCATGTTGTCTCTCTATATAGTAAATGCTAATTTCTTGCCAACTACAAACTTGAAAATTTCTTGCAGTACATTGCAACACAAACCTATTCTCAGTGTGTAATTTAGATTTTCAGGATGTGTGCATTCCCAGAGGAGAGTCATTTGTGTGTGTGTATGTATGTGTGTGAGCACATGTACAGAGGAAATGAAATGTTAATGATTTCTCCATCTCCGTTGCTTTACTTTTTAGCTTTTCCTATGAGTTTTCTTCTGCCCTTCAGAGTGCTAATTGTGCCTGTAAAAGTCCAGGAAATTTGTGTCATAAATAGTTTCTGCTTATTATAGCCAATGAAACACATACTGAGACAAATATATGGGACTGAATCACAAGTTATTTCACTGAAGTCAGTGGGGTTACTCTGCATTTTGATTTCGATTTGGCAAAGCATGTGGTCTAAAGTTGGTCTTGGAGACAGGAATAAAATTAAGCCCAAGCATTCATTCTTGTCTGGGGCTTTTTTAAAAAATTGATTCCATACAGGGAGCAGAATTTAGCTAAATATATTGAATATAGCTTCCTTCTGATTTTCATCTCTGTAGATAATAGCTTGTATTAGGAAAAGAGTGCCATAAATATCACAGTTTTGCCAGAGAGTGGGAAAATAGGAAATAGTGATGATGCTCTTCAACCAGTAGTACTGCAGATTTTGATGGCCAGGTTACTGCCATCTGGACATTAATTTTTCTGGTATGTTGGAAAACAATTTGCTTTTCTGTGTTAATGAATTAATTTTTTATTCAGGAACAACAATAAATTCTTTGGATTCTCAGGAGTTCAGAAGTATTACTGTTTCTTTGCCTGTTCCCCAGTTTTCAGGGTGTGTCACTCTCTCTGGTGGGTCTATTCAGCTCTTAAAAGTAAGTTGCCTTTTTTTCATGTGGTACAGAGCTGTGTGCATGTGTGTTTTTAAACAAGGGCACCTGCATGAAAAATGTCTATCCTCATTAGATCCATTTTCTCAATTAAATTCAAGTTTCTATGTCCAAAAGGCATAAATCTGGGTATCGATTTAGCCATAAAATAATGAAACTCCCAGCAGTCTTCTAAACCCATTTTACTTGGATGAGCGTATAAGCTTTTAAAATATCGAGTTATTCCAGTATTTAATACACATAACTGCTTCCAGAGGTCTGGAGGCAATAAGGCATATCTTCCCCACTCCATTTGAAGTGCTGCAGTGAGAGCCAGCCAGTCCCTCACTACTGGTTTTAAGGCTTTTGACAATTTTACTCAGTGTGAGTTTGATACTTTCTCAACAGGGGCTATATCCCCCGAAGCCAAAATCAATAACCTATCAAATCAAATCTCTATAAAATACCAATGGGCTCTTGGTGGTTTGCTCCCATAAATACAATTCAGCTTAACCCTACACTTTCAAAACAGGCTGATTCTACTTTTTCTGGCCTCTTCCAAGAAGTTAACTGTATCAGCAACAGGCACTTCCAAAATTTCTTTATAGGCAACAAATAATGCTCTGTTCCTTGTAAAGTAAAGAATTAAAACCAATTCCACTCATATTCAGGGATAACTCTGTGTCTGGGGTTCCTTTTTTCCAAATGGGACAGAATTTTGCTCCTCCAGTGCCTCCTTTACCTGGTTCAAAGGACATCCACAGCTGAGCAAGTGTAAGCTTTGTGGGCATAGCAGGAGCCTGGCAAAGCATTTAAGTTCCTTGTAGTCCCATTTCAGGTTAAACTGGATTTCACCCTGCATAGATAAATGTTGCTAAACAAGCTGTAAAGGTACATTGGCCTCCTGCTCAGCCCTATCTATGCTCAGGGCAGTCTGAGAATTTAGAAAGAATAGTAGATTGAAACAAATCTTTTTAAATGTGGCTTTGTTTTATTTGAATCTTTTCCACTCCTCACACACATGTTTAGGTTGCTGCTTGATAAAGCAAAATCTCACAGAAATGAGGATTTTATGAGCAAAGAAACCTTTACTTCTACTGCGAAGTGTTGCAGTGCAAGGAGTAACTTACCTTGCTAAATGAAAGCAAATTCCCATGCAGTGTTTTTCCCCAGCTGACAGAGTTTAGCAAACAAACCTGCCCTGAGTAATATAGCAAATATTCTTCCAATAACTAGGAGCAGCACTTCAAATTCAGTGGAGTTGGAAGGTGTTTGCTCTGTTGATGCAAGTTGTGGTTCCTTTGCTTTCCTTGCCTTTAGCACCACAAGCTCAGTTCACTGCCGTATTATTCCAGGATTTGCACTGATACACAGCTGGGGTAAAGCACCTGTGCTGGAGGTTTTCAAGTTATTTTACAAGTATTGAACCCTAAAGTTTCACTGAAATTGCACACACCAAAAACTGAAGTAACATAGTGATGAATTAACCTCCAAATAGAAGTGTTTTGATTATTAATGAACACGAAATACACTTATTCCTAGAAGTTGCTTGTATACCACCTTGGGTCCTGCTCAGCAGCAAGATTGGCTTCTAAATATAGTCTTGAGGTCAGCATGTAAAAACTGTAAAGTGTGGCCACATTTCAAATGCGGTTGTATATCATAAATCAAAATTAATGCCAACAACTTTCATTCAAATTAGTGTCTTTTGGCTCTGCCTCTTTTCTCTCTGATGAATGCTTTTCACATAAATATAGCAAGGTAGTCGCTATTTTTTTTTCTCTGGATGACATTTACATAGTTGCCTTACAGTGAACATCACAGGAACTTATTTATGTGTTGATCTCTTGTGTCCTCCAAAAAACCAGTTCCCTAATGCAGCATTATTCCAAACGGGTTGTTATATTCCTGACTGTTCTGCAGAATTAATAAACACGTTTTCTTTTATGTTAACAATAAAAAAAAATGTTAAGAGTGGTTGTTCAGATCAACCGATATTATCTGCAATATTTCCTTCCACTATTAATTCCATCTCTGCAGCTAGCAAGGACGATGGCCAGATTTGGAGGGCTGAACAGCTGGACCACAACCTTTGTTTCATGCCACCTCTTGTTTTGACCCCTGCTTTCTGGTCACTGGAGAGATGATTGACTAAGTGCACAGCAAAGTCCATTTTTAGTGCGGTGGACTGGAGCACGGCATGACAAACCGTGATGACTGAGTTTTGTGTTACACCATCTGGCCTGCCACTTCCAGAGCCTCACATCAGAGTCCTGATGATGTATGTTTAAGCTTGGCACTATCATTTATCTCGTATCTTGTGTTTAAACAGATGCAGGCTGAATATAACAGGAAAGGAGACCTTGGTGCAGGAGTCGCTGAAGAAAGCGATGCTGTTGAGCTGTCTGCAGACTCCAAGATTAAGTGTAAAATCTGACAGGGAGGATATGTATTAAAAAATATGTGTTGACAGAATGATTTAGCTAATATTTTAAAGGCAAAACATCAACTGAATTTCCATATCACTTATAATGTTAGTGAACAAGGTACTACAAAGCAGGCTATCCCCTTCTGTCACCAGCATCTTATTCGCAACTTCATTTTACAGATCAAGAATGTTTTAATAAAAGGAAGCTCTGGTGCCTGATTTTCAGCTGTTGTACATCAACCCAGCTACACTGATAGCACCAGAGTAGCCACATTAATGAAGTGACACAATTTACAGCAGCTGAGAATCTGTTCCCTAGTTATGATACAAGTTTTTACACACGCTCATAACCCGCTGCATTGCCAGGAATAAAAGACCTCAATGATCAAAATGAGCCCTTAAAACGCAGTGGGTGGGAATGGATGGACTGACCCAGATGTGTTCATCAGCCCAGGAAGAGGAGACGAAAGGAGAGGGGTCTGTCCTGTGCCATGAGGCCACGTGGTAGGCTTCCTGCTGTTCCAATTGGGCTCAGCTCTTTTTTTAAGTTCATCCTACATTAAAACTACAGAATCACAGGATGTTTTGGGTTGGAAGAGACCCTAAAGACCATCTCGTTCCACTCCCCTACCATGGGACAGCTTTGTCTATCCCAGGTTGCTCCAAGCCCCACCCAACCTGGCCTGGGACACTCCCAGGGATGGAGCAGCCACAGCTTCTCTGAGCATCCTGTGCCAGAGCCTCAGCACAAAACACTTCTCCTGGATCTAGCTTACATGAATCAGCAAATCCAGTGGAGGAAAGACATTTCACACCACCTTTGGGTTCAGCCTCTGAAGCCTACACAAAGTTCAGCAAGCTGTAGTAATTCAACTAATGGCACCACTTAAATTAGCAATCCAGGTCTGCACTCCTAATCCACAGAATGAGGAAGGCACAACCAGATGGTAGTGCAGCCCACTTTAAGATATGAAACATTAATTGAGAGATGAAAACCTCAGTTCTCTGACACCAAGAAAAGTGCTGGGACACTATGCTGTGCCTTGGACAGCCATGTCCCAACATCCAAAAGAGAAAATATCTCAGGGAGAAGAAGATAACTGGTGCAGGCAGATTGGAACTCTGGGGGAGAAACTGGAAGCTGGAAGTGGAAGAAAACGTGATGAACTGAATAAAAGAGGTAGGCAATTGAAATGTGAACAGTTTGGGAACATAGAACTGTGCAAAACCTGGATATTCCTCTTATTCCCCCAACACTGCTGTAAGTGACAACAGCACTCCCATGATGTCCATGGCACATCCTGGTGCTGAAATGGAGCAAGGAGCAGCCCCAGTTCCACAGGAAGGAGGAGCAGCTCCCAAGTGACACACACCCTGCAGCAGCTCTTGAGCAGACAATTTTCAGCCCTTATTAAAACGTTAACACTTTATTTTGTGAATGGAGCAGTACTTTCATTGCATGCACAATTAGCCTTTTCGTATTAGCAACTTCCTAGCAACTCTGTTTCTTAAAATAGGGACTTACAGTGCAAGCTTTTATCTTATATAATCCCTTAGAAAAAGATAGCTCAGACACCTTTTGGGGGTTTTATACATCAAACCTTCAGCTTGAGACCTGTCTTTATCAAAGGAACTAGCAGCTCTATCTAGGGTTTATGTTCTTTAGAGGAATTCCAAATTGCCTGTTTTTTATAGACTACCTACATAACAACCTCCTACAGTATTTAAATTTTTGTAATTTTCTACTCCTAATGTGATCTTCACATTTAAATGCACACAGATTATTTAACATTTATCTATTTAATATCATAGTTATGCCTTTCTTTAAATGCCTGTTATTCAACAACTTATTAATAGCGAGCTGGTTTTTTTGAACAGAAGCCATTTAAATTTAGTTAGTTTATGGTGATTTCTTGTATCTTTTCAGCCAGGAGAAAAACCTTAATAGCCTAGAAGACTATATTTATAAAACATATTTGTCTATTTAGCCTCATATATATCATCATTATGAGAGGACTAAAGTATTTTTCCTGACTTTTCTCTATACAGATATTACATGGTGGTGCATTAATAAATGTGTCTCCTCTGAAACAGACTTGCTGGCTATCACCAATCCATACAAAGCATTTTGGAGTTTAAAAAGTCCCTCACTGAGTGTTTAGGCTGTCCTCAGACACAAAGGTCACAGCCAGAGACAAAAATCACAGCAAAGCAGTGCTTACCTTGGCTGTTACATTACGGGGTGCAAGTGAAACAGACCCTCAGCCATCAGCTGCCAGATGTGACCCCACTCATGGTGGAACAGAGCACCCCTGCCCTGTGGATGGGGCTGAGAGGGCTGGATGAGGCTCAAAGAAACGTCACCTTGTCTGGGAAGGGTATCTCCCATCTCCTGGGCAGGAAAAGATAAGGGATAAGAAGCAGTGTGGGGTCATTTAGCACCACACTCACCTCTACAAACTCCTGACTCATGTGGACTTCATTTTGAGGCACAAGTGTGCTGTGGTTTGGAGCAAAGGCTTGGACGGGCTGTCCAGGGTGAACAGAAAAGCTCACAGATTTTCAAAGATGCCCTTGGCTGCTGCTCATCACGAGTGACATGCCCTGGTCCTGCAGCACATGGAGAGGAAGGGAGGAGGGCTGGGGGAGAAATGGTATCAGCAGAAGTGGTGTTTGTAATGACCTGCACGAGACCATCTGTGGTAGCTCCAGCTGACAGTGTCACTGCCTTCACTCACATCATTGACTCCAGAGCATCTCCCAGGCAGGAGGGAGGTGACCCCCTCACTTCTCATGGGTGTCTGAACATCATTTCTCTTGAACAGGCTGCACGGGGGGAGATCAAGGGTTTCACAAGGATGGGAACAGCCCAGCTCCCTGCATTCCCAACAGATGACTGTGAGCAAAGTTTGGTTGTAGAGGGGGCTGTGAGTGCAGGCAGGGCCTTGGACCAGGAGCATCTCACCCACCTCTTTGGGTTGTCCTCCTCCCTGCAGGACCTGATCTGCTTGCAGGTTGTGCAGCTCCTGGCTCCTCCCCTGCTGTGGGTACCTAACAGAGAACTTCAAGGAGTCCTTTTCCTCCTTTTTATTTATCCACTGAGCATACTTCTCAAGGGCTAATTTATATTTGAGCAGCAGCGTGTATGAAGGTTCACACAAGGCAGCTCAGCCACCAGAAAAGTTAATATGTGCTTTGCATTTGCTGTCTCTAATTACAGAAGGGAAGCAGTGGAGGTACAGCCATGGCTCTGCACGAGCTCCTTTGCCTATTTGAGAGCTAATTAAATATGTCTCCTGTATATAAAATATATCATCTCCAGATAACAGCATACTGTTAAATTCTTCATCTTATTAAAAGCTTGCATTAATGCTTTTCCAACATAAATTTTAACAGTGGACAGGTACTATTTGAGGAGCCTGACAATAGGACTGACCTAGATTAGGCTGACAGTGCCAAAAGATATATAACCTCTAGCTGTCTGGGGGAGAAGAAGGATGAGGAATACATTCCCCATTATTGCCTAATGCTGATGGGCCAGCATTATCTCCAGAAACTCAGTGCTACTTCTCCTTCTGCTCCCTTGGTGGGGTAGGTGGCTGTAGCGTGCTGAGGAACGATATTCTCTGCTTGCTGTCTCTTATTTCCCATCCTATAATTCAGCTGGGAAATTTAATGGGGCATTGGGTAATGATTTTAAAGCCATTGATAAGTCCCTCTATAGTTTACAGAATTATGGGAGAAGTCAGATAATTCCAGGTGGCTGGGTTTGTGCAGTGAGTTCTTGCAGGCAATTGGGTCAGGGCTGTCTGTAGAGGGGCAGAAAGAAGCTTTTCTGTACCAACACTCAGGCCTTTACCAAAAAATTCTTCTCTAAGGTTGCTTGGGCTCTAGTCAAGGGGCAGTGATGGCAGGTTTAGAGACCTCAGGGTGTTTTACCACATAGAGAATATTTTTTTTCTTTTAGCATATGTGCACAGAGCTGAGCAGAGATCTTTTCAAGGCATCCTTGTAAAAAAGGAGACAGCAAGTGGGCTTATAAAAAACCCTTTACTGTCACACAACTTCTAATGCAGAAAACAAGACTGCTGAAGAGCAGCAATATTTCTCACATGCATTACTGAATATTCAAGAGATATGAAAATAGCTTTAAGAGTCTAAGAAAATAGAAATTCCAAATATTAATAGGAACTCTGCCATTGATTTTAGCACAGAGCTTGCACTGACACTGTGAGATAGCTCTGTGTTAGACACTTGATTGACATGGTGATGGCTCATTCAAAGTGTATGCAAAGTCAGTGCAACTGTATTAGGCTTTTCTCTTGACTTTGGATTTTTTAACTTTTACCACTGACATCCCAAGGGCCATTGTATTGACAGAATAATACTGCTTTTGCAAAGCTGCTGTATGAGACACTTTCCATTTTGGGAAGGGGGAAGAGAAGACTTTTCACTGCTGTCCTCCTGTATGAAGAGCTCAAGATACAATGAATGAGGTGCAGCTGCAGAATCTTCAGCCCATGAAATTATTTTTGGAATAATTGGTGGGTTGTGCATGCAAAAATTCAGTGAAAGCCAGTGTCAGCTCCCTCTAGGAACCAGCACCTCTGAACATGAGAGTTTACACATGCTGTGCTATGTGGACAATAAGGACAAGGACCAGTTTTGGAGCCACACCTCTTTAAGAGCTGCCTGGGCTGTTTCCCAGAGCTGGCTCAAACCTTCTCAGCAGGAGAGAAGAAAACCAGCATTGTCACTTTCCAAAAGAGGATAAAACTGCCTCCCAGGACAAGAATGACGTTCGGCATGTCCCTTCCCTGGGTACCCAGCAAGTCATTTGCTGAGAGGGACCCAACCTTTCCCCAGGGAGTGAGCACAGAGTCCCTTAGTCACTGACACAGTGCAAGCAAAAATGACCTGTCCAGAGAGGGGAGAAAAATCCCCTTCCCATGTGCTTGTGCTGTACAAATGAGTGAAACGTAAAAAAAAAGGATGAAAAAATTATGGAGGAAAGACCAATCTGGAGGAAGAGTTATTCCTCGAGCACAAGAATAATAAAGTAAAGTTTATTGTATCTATGGGTTCTGTTTGATAAAAAGAAAAATCAGTGCAAAGGAAAAGTGAGGATTGGAAATTCAAGAAGTGGCGTGTCTCGGGATCACATCCTCAGAGTAGTAAATGGCTATAAATGCACTGGATTTGATACCAAACAAGAATATTTAAGGGATCTATCAAAAATGTCCTACAGAAACAGATGTTTCCACCTACTCAGAGACATGGGCAAGAGTCTCAGCTACCCTAAATCCCTCTCATGCTCTTCTAAATATACACCCATCATATGCCCCTTGAAGTGTGAAAATGATGCAAGACCAACTTCAGTGTATGAAAATTTTATCCTGGGTTTTTACAGGGAAAAGCATAATTCATCATTAAACTTTTTCCTAACAGTTCCAGTGGCTGTGGAAATTCACCTCCTCATTTTGGAAGTCACATACCAAAATCAGTCTAACTCAAGGCAGAAAAATCAAAAGTAACAATGCACCATTATAATCTGCTTGATCAGCTGGAGCACAGAAATAAAAAATGCTATCTCTTAAAAGAGTAGCTGGAATTATCTTGATTTTTACATAGAAATAAGTGACAACAACCTCCAGATAGCATCACTTCCCACCCGCATATTTAACTTGAAAGTCAAGGTTGAGTGAAAAAATATTGCTGCCTTGAAAGATAAATATATTACTTATATTAGCTATATCAGGAATATGTGCTAGAGTATAAATATTTAAATTCAGATTTGGAAACCATATATTTTGAAGAAACCTAGGCCAATAAATATTGGATTACAAATTCATATTCACAATTTTCTTTAAAAAAAAGCCTTATGATTTCTGTTTCAGTAAAATGGGGTGATAATAATTTGTCTGTGTTGTACAAATGCTTTATTCGCACTCTGTTCTCCAAGCTAACATTTCCTATTGCCTTTTAACTACCAGAAAAAGTGAAAACATTGTCCTAAAATATTTCCATTCAAATTTCCTTGATTAAATCATATGCTTTTAAAGCTCACTCTGTGATCAGGACTGTTCCTGCAACACTCCAACCCTGCTAGTTGAGAGGCACATAAAGTAATAGAGTTGTTTTAACAGTGCAGTGCTAGTTTGGAATAGATAAAACAGGAAAATTTCACAGTCAGCAGCTTACAAAGCCCATTGCCAACAGAAAGATCCTCTTGAAAAGAGGATCTCTGCAAATTTTTAAAAATAAAGAGGTGGGAGGAAGAGACCATTGTACATAATTAGAGCAGAAAGGGCTTGAAATGTCTTAAAATATAAGACATGCGCCAGCCTGTAAAGAACACGAGCAAGGAGGAGGCATTTCCTTTGGCCTGCTCTTTCATTCTGACCTGCTGTAAAGATTACTGCATTTAGCTCCAGGGCAGCTCTTATGGGTCATTTTTACCTACAAAATTATGCCTCCATAGCCTGGGGTCTCATATGATCTGATAGTTCCTGCATTAATTACTGAAGAGCAGGTTCTTCCTTTCTTGCTGGGATAAGAGGCTGAGGGTGTCTGATGGTGAAGGCTTTGCATCAGAGGATTTGTAGCTGTGTCATGGCAGGAGATGGGAAATTATAAACCAGGAGAAAAAAAGACAAGAATGAAAACGAACTTTCCTAAAAGCACGAAAAGTTTAAAGTAGGCAAAGGATGTTTTTATAAAGTTTAGGAAGAATATAGATTGCAGTCACATGGATCACCTGGAATGAAGTGCTTGAGTGGTGCTAACACCAAATCAGTGAAGAAAGAAAATTATCTGATTGTACAATCCTGCAAATCAACAGCTGCAATTCATGCTGGGTGAGATCCCAGGGGATGAAACATCATGTCATTGAGCTTGGACTCCTGTCCCCTGGTGCTGGACCCCCATTTCAGCTCAGTAGGAAAGACAACACCTCCAGGCAGGAATCCCAGGAATGCTGAAATCCTCCCCAGCACAGCTGATGGTGCAAAGAACAGCACATCACTCTGGATTTCAGAAGGAGATTGCTGGGTTTAGTTGCTCTTTTTGGGTGGCTGCCCAAGACAATTGATTGCCAGAGAGCAAAGGCTTGGGCTGACTGTGAATCAGGAGCTAATAAAATGTCCCAAGAGACAGGTGAAGGCATGCCAATTGTTTTTGAAAGCACAGGCTTTTAAACATGACATGACTACCAAAAAAACCCCCAAAAACCAACCCAAGAAAAAAGAGAAAAGGGAAACATCCGATTTCAAGGGGAAAAAAAGAAAATAAGGGGGTCTTTTTCCTTCAAAATCTGACTGGAAAACCATGCAGTATTTGAGCATCCACAATGCTGATTCAAATAGGATTTTTTTTTTCCCCTGGGAAAATATCATTATCTTTTACATCCCCCTCCTTTTCTTTCTAGAACTTACTCTTGTGACAATGCAGTGTAACTCTTGCCCATTACTGGACCAATGACTGTACCAAAGAAAATGCTGTGTACAGTTAATGCCTCGATCCAAAGCTGAAACTGTCATGACAAAGAGTTTTAAGGAGCCTTGGGATAAATTCATTTTCACTAAGTTACATTACCACTCTTTCCACCAAGTTTATCAGCACTGATCACCCACCACATGGAATGTGGCTATCATGTAAAATGAATTTTGACAATTCATCTCTCTCTCTCTGGGACACAGCAGGCTATGTTTCCAAATCCTCCCCTACTTGGGAAGTTTTAACACTTGTTCATTAATACTTGGCTTAAAGGGCAATTTGCTCCCCACCACTGTGTGGCCAGCATTTTAAATAAATAATGCATACTGTGTAATGAGGACAATAAAGGCCAAGGTAAAAAATGTAACACATTTTAATGGGATGTCTTGACAAAATCTTCCCATCACCTTCTCTCAATACTTTACTAATGATCTTCTAGCTTGGGGAGATTTTTTTTTTCCCCTTAGGAAAAAGTTCTTAATGTACTAATAATACATTGTTAATTGTTGAAGTAGCAAAGTTCAAATGTGCCATTCCAGCTTCTCTCACGGAGTAAATGTGTGTCACACACCAAATAGTTCAGGAGGGTGTAAGAGTTACAATCTGAGATCCTCTGCAGCTCTCCACTGTCTGGGAGAACTTCAGCCTCTCAGCACCAGGGTGGATTCCAGTTTTCAGCAGTGGAATATGGAATAATGAAGTGAAATAATAGCATTAACCAATACCTAATTAACACACCATCTATTTAATTTCTAGCTCCACCATTAGGTTACTATTAAAGTATATTTAGTCGGCCTGTGTAAAACCACATTATGGCAGCTTCTCAGAGTCAGGCTATTCACAGGCCATTTGCAATGTTCATTTCTCTTCTCTTTAATGTCATAGATTTAACTTCATGAAGGTCTAGTGCAGGTTAGTGCAGAAGATGGACGATTACAGCCTAATAGGTTTTTTTTCCTGGCCCTTCCAGAGGATGTATTAGAAACCTGCACAGATTCAGAACAGAAATGTGTCTGTCTCCTCCTGGTCTTCCAAGCTGCGGGGAAGCTGCATTTTTAGGTAAGAGGAACTGAGATTTTGGACAGAGCTGTGTGTTTCTATCCTGGGCACCAAAGTATTTCATATTTTTGCATACTCAGGCAGGTAAACACAGCCAATACCTCAAAGACTCAACATGAAATGCACAATGTGTAAGGTCTGTACATTCACAGTTAAACTATTCCATCTGCCCCAAACCTGACTGTGGTCACAGATATTATGGTCAGCAATTGAGACCTTGAGGAGTCACAGTCCCATGTTCTTGCCTGCCAAGACACCCTGCAGTGATGGTCCATATCCTCAGCTGGTAACTTCAGTAAATCATTCAAAATACTGCCTAGCCCACAACATAAAGGACAGCTGTGATTTAGTAAGGCTGCAGAGCAGAGTTGTCTGTGTTACCTCAACCTAGAAAAGGATGAGTTTTCAACAGACCTCCTCAGGATATTTTAATTTGTGTAAGTGCATTCAAAGCATGAAAGCAGACGGACAATATGTGAATTATGAACTAATTGGGGGAAGATGGAAATGAGAAGGTAAATTTCATTTACATTATCTCCCTTTTTATGCTTGCTAAGGTCTAAGGTAAAGGCTCGGTCTCTTTCTGGTCCATAAAATATGGATTGCTATTTTCAAACTACATCAACACTGCTAATAGCCATTCCCATTAGTCAGCCGTATAATAGCATTATGATGCTTTGAAATATTGACATGATAAAACAGTATAGCCAGAGGTTACTGACAGTGCACACTCTGATATTGACAAATAAATGCTGATTTTTAATGCGCTCCTTTTGCCACCTTTCTACCTGGCTGACAGTGTATAAAAAACATTTTTCCAGATCCTTCACTCACTACTGTTAATAACGCCAGCTGATGGCAGAGGACCACTGAAATTAATGAGGCTATTCCCACTGATGCTCTCCAGGGTGGGAAAAAGATTCAGGAGTTTGGTCAAAATGGGGCCAGCACTGCAGATTTTATATCCCAGCTAATGTAGTGAGAAAGAAAATCCTGTTTGTGGAAGCAAAATGGAAGTGGAGGTTGAAGGAACCAACAAAAGAGTTGCAAACTTGGTGGGCAATATCCAGCTTTTGGGAAATGTAAGCACAGAGAAACGATGAAGGGAGGACAAAGTGACAGACCTGATTGCTCCAGCACCTCTTCCTTGCACTCACATGTTTTCTCTGGAAGGCAGCTGCCCTGTACTCTGACTTCTTCAGCCACTCCTTGGATATCTCCTTCAGCTACCTGCAAAGTCATCTACGTGCAAAACAAATATACTTAAACACATATCCTGCTACCCCAAGGAAGTCTTCTGTTGGGCATTTTTAAACATCTAAATCAATTATATAATGCATTCAGTGCCTTATTTTATACCCTAAATCATATCTGCAATAGTATTTATTTTGTTTGGTTTAGGCAAATTTCGTGTAACATTTGATAATATAGTATAGATGAGAGGCAGAAGCCTAGTTTCCAGAAATAATGATTACTACTCACATACTAGAATATACTCCAGAAACATTGAGCCTGAAATTATATCTTTGATTTAAAGCATATGCTCTGTACCAGAAGCTCTGTACCATTCATTAGTGTTCTCTCCGTCTCTTGTTTTTAATTATACCCAGTTTCACTGCATCGACTTTTCCTTTGTAACCAAAACATGTCCACGTAAAATTTCGGATGTAGCAACCTTTATCTTTCAGTCATTTGAGAATTTTCTCCTCATTTAGAGGTTTGTGTCCCATCAGAATTTGGAATTAAGACTCTTGCTAGGCAGTGGTGCTTCACTCAGTGATGTTTCCAGAGCAATTGGAATTACCAAGGATCTAAGGTCCAGAGGACCTCTCCTACATATATTTCTGCTTCCTTTATACCCCAGAGGAGCCCAGAACAGTTTTTTGTGTCTCCTGGAGGATGTGTCTGCTGGACTCACTCCCCTCCTCCCAGGACTCCACCCTCTCATTCCTCCAACCCATCTGGTTTAATGGTGACTAATTTCCACTGCACATAAATCACCAGCTCCCCCCTTGTTTTCCTGGAGGAATCCTTATTCTGTGGTACATACCTCCTTATCTGTTCCTGTAACCAGCTGTCCTTCCTTTGATGGTTTCTTCCAGAGCTGCTACACAAATCCCCAGACTATATAAATCCCATCCTGTGGAAATGTGGTGGTTTTGCCACCAGGGTGTCCAGCCCACTCCTGAGATGACAGGACTCAAGGAAGGGTCTGTAACAAGCCCTGGCTTTGATGTTATCTTCCCACACACTCTGTCTCCTCGTGTCTGAGGCTGTTTGTCCCGCAGGAGGGTACAACAAGGGCAGCCTGAGGAGAGCTTGTCTGGTGGGGCTCATTCCAGGAAGATCCGTGTTTCTGGTCTCCATTATCTGCAGGAGTCAAACAGGGGACATGTCAGAGCAAGCTGCTGGGGAGTGCTGAGCTAGGGAGAGCACAGCTGCCTCTGAACAAACACAGCTCCTGTGTGCCTTTAACAGCTTAAACTTCACAGGCAAGGTCTGGCTAAGACAGGAAATTTCCCCACCAGATGCTGTAGCCCCTACCTGCACCACAGACCACACAGGAGAGAGGAGCAGAGCTGGGTGAGGAACAGAGGGAGGGAAGGATGGGGTCACTGCTCACCTCCTGTGGGACAGTGACATCTCCTCTTCCTTCCCACCAACGTGTGACACATCCTCTTGCTTAAGATACAGAGAGCAGCTTTTGGGTACAGAGGCACAGGGATGCTCTGAACTGCTGTACAGTAAAAACAAGGAAGAACGAGAGAAACAGGAGCAATTAAGAGTTTGCAACTGTGACTGTTGTAGTGCCACAAGGCTGATAGAAATTCTGGAGGGAGCTCACATCCCTGCTAATTCCAGCTTCTTCCTCTGGCTTTATTCAGGAGATAGCCCATGAGAACAGACACTCAAAACCAGACCTTGCTGTAAGATTTATCATTACTAGACTTTAGCCCAGGTTTGAAACCTTGCTCAGACTAGGACAGGATGCCTGGATTTGCTCTCCTGAGTTAGCACTTTCTCTGCTGATCTGGCTCCTTAACTGAGCAGTGCTTAATAGCCACGAAGCAGCAGAGAGAATCCCAAGTTTTGTGCAACACTGCTGAACTGCTGGGTGAAGCGTGAGCAATTAAAAATGCAGGCAGAAATAAGTTTTCGGTCACAATAGATAAGATAAATGATATGCAAAGCAGTTACTTGTCCTTACTATTTACCTTGGTTTAGAAGCTGATGGCAACCGTCCAAAGAAATAAGTTTAAACTGAACACTGAACTCAGTTTAATTAGTTTTAAGGTATTGACACCACAGCAAGAACCATCAGACAAAACTTCAGTGCTGGATCAAACATATGGCTTTATCTGTGTACGATGTGAGGCTTTTGCTGCCTAAACCTGGAAACTTCTTATCACTTAATGGCTTGGCTCAAAAGAAAGCTGATTTGGGATGGTAAGTGGATTGACTGACCAGTTTGTGTTTTAAGACTAATCCACATGTGCTGTACTTCACAGTGCTCCTTGGTGAACTACTCACCTTGTTCTGAAGCTTTCAGTATAAGCTATCTTCTGTGACAAGTGCAGGGAGATGCAGTGAAGAGTTAAAAGTGAATCTCCTGCCTCTTTGAACTGTTTTCTCAGTACTTCATGTACACAGATACACTTTTGATGTGTTAACTAGAAAATCTGACTGAAAAAGAACAAAGCAGCTGTCACTGAAAGGAAGACACTGACGAAGAACCACACAGCCTTTTATTGAAGAACTGTCAAGATTGATCCTACAGCACTCAGTTTGTCTGTAGTATTTATCAAAGACCTAGATCAGATGAAGGAAATTAAAAAAAAATAATAAAATTCTATCCACTGGACATTTATAAATGGTGTCTGAAAATGCATTACATTTAAAACACCTATGAGAATGTATTTTTTAACAGTTCAGGGACTGGAATATAAGCACACTGACATTTTTCACTAGTCCTGGAAAATAACAATTTGCCATTGTTGAGCAAAATCCTCTAACTGCTTGCAAAGTTTTAAGCAGAAAACTTAATTAAAAATCAGTCTGTGCCAGGAAATAAAGGAACACACATAAAGTTCAAAGTCTCTTGAAAAGAGAAGCAAAGAAAGCAATGCACTCTTCTAAGTACTGATATTCACGTCATAGCTGCATCGTGAGAGCTGAGAACAAGATCAAGGCACGAGAGGGCCAGAACCTCCACAAACATCTGGGCAGGGGGCAGATGGCCACTGAGCAGAGGGATTAAGGTGTTTGCCCAAGGTCACACAAGGAGGCCTTTGGACACTCAAACCTGCATCCCTGAGGGTTTCAATCCGATACTCCACCACGAGGCCAGCTGCTAATTGAGCACCCTTGCTGGCCTAGGGGTGAAGCATGTGATGCATTTCTCACAGGACTGTCAATGAGTGGCATTGAAAGGATATTGAAAGCCAAAAAACCCTCTTTGGATCAATATCACAGGTCCTGATCCTGAGCTGCTGGAGAAGCCAGCTCTCCATGGTGGGCAGCACAGCAAAAGCTGTGGTTACTGCGTGTTGTCTCTTGGCAAGTGCTGACAGTTTAATGATGTCAGCTCTGGAGTTATCTCCAACACAGAGACAGTTTTGTTACGTAAAAGTAGCAAAAACACCCTTCTTTTCTTTGAAAAACCAGCAGTTGCTACACAAGGTGCTCGGAAGTATTATTCACATGTTAATTAACACTCAGATTCTACTGATCTACACACACACACTTCAGGAGAGCAGGACAGATTAGGGTTTCTGTCAGCCTTGGACAGAAATTGCACTAAATGGAAGTTGCACCAAGGAGAGATGGAAACTCTGCATTGAAAGAAAAAGTGCTTTGTGCCATTGACCTTTGTGAATATGTACCTGTAACTCCTGGAAATTCGGTTGTGGAATTCTGCTTCCTGGGCTTTCTCTGGCACTGTTTCTCATGGACTACAAGAGGGGCTTCTGGCCCTTCTTTAGCTAAGGCTCACCTGAGGAAGCTGGAAGAAATCTGCACCTCACTGAGTCCAGGTCCCTACAGCACCCTCACAGATTTTCACTCATGATGGTTAACACCTCCCAGGTGCCAAAATTCCCACCTCTCCTCCAGAACAGTAAACTCATGTCCCTGAGCAGGGCAGGGCATGTGGCCAAGAGAGGCAGATATATGGTACATCAGAGAGCTGCCCGTAGAGGGGTCTCCTTGCACTGCCAAGAGGGATGTTTGCTAATAAGGCAGTCAGGCCTTCATCATTAATTCATGTACCCAGAGATGAGCACAGCTCTGGCCTGCCTCTCCCTGAGAAACGGCCCTGGGAGACGTGGCAGTGGGTTAGGCAAAGCAGGGGTTAAGGAGTTGGATTGGGAAGAGACGTGTGTCTCAGTTTGACAGTCACACGCTAACTGGGGATGGGTGAACAGATGCTCTCCGAATGCTAATGTCACTCATGGTGTTCTACTTTGGGCAGACTTTCTCCACCAGCACAAGTCATTTGGGAAGCAGCTGAGCTTGGAGGAGCTGGTGGCCATTCTCCTGGGGCACTGGGGCTCTGCCCAGCCAGAGCTCAGCCCAACACTCGTGGCCAGGCTGAAACACTTTGCTCAAACAAAGTGTTTGAGTGCCTTAAGCCAGAATTGCCCGTTTTTGCCAGACCTTGGCAAGCGGGGGCAATTTCTCTAAATCACCAGGGAATGGGGCCTCAGCCATTCCAGATACTCTTGGAGGAATTTAAAAAGTGCATTGGACTTGCCATGTACATTGTAAAAGACATTTACAAGTCCTTAGCCAGCATATCTTCATCGATTTAGACACCAGTTGTGTATTCAGGCCGGCTCCTGCTCAGACTCCACTTCTGAAGCACCTTTTGAAGCTGAAGTGTCTGTGCTATCAAAGCCAGTGCACGGTCAAGACCTCGAATAACAGCCTGCTTAGATCCAGGATGTACCACGGGGACCTGTGACATTGGGCAGGGATCATTAACCAGGCTGGCTTAAACTGCACTGGGAGAAAATAGATATTTATATACATTTCGAGCAGAAGACCCCCAAAATTTAAAATCGCTTTGGAGCTGTCCATAATAATAATAATAAAAAAAAAAATAGCAGAGGTCTTCCCTAGCTCTACCCATGTAAGAAGCAGGCAGAGGCTTGCTCACATATGATGCTGTCAGTGCAGTAACACTGATTTACACCGCTGAGAATCTGTCCCAGAGATTTGACTTTTTCTGAAAAACACTTCCCGCTGTGGCAGACATAACGCCATATCAAAGGCATGTGCTGTAATACACAATAAAGATATAGCTTTCATAATTTTCAATTACACTTCCTCTGCAATGATGTTAGTGAATCTCACCCAAAAGTAAATTATTCAGTGCAGATGATATAGAAATCGTTTGATGAGTGTCACTTTTCCATTTAAAGTTTTACCAAGATCTTCTTGGATAAAGGGTCTCTTTTTTTCTTTTTTTTCATATGACACATTTTATATTTTGTTTCTCTCCCTCACCTTCATTCAGCAGGCTTTTTCAACTTTTTAATATACTTTCCTTAAAAAACATTGAGTAGCCATTCAAATAGGTCTGTTCAGAAGTGCTCTTTCATTCTGCCAGAAATACTAATATATATGTTTTATTTAGTTTTAAGAATACTATTTTTTTCATTTTGAGAACTTTGAAAGCTGGAGCCAAATATGAAAAGGCAACCTTCTTTCAAGGCAGGCTTGGAGGGAGAAGTATTGTGGGCTGCACTGGAAATCCTTTTCTTTCATGTAAATAAATAGTTCATTTACAAGAGCTTTTTAAATGGAAAAAACATATCCACTACACCAATACATTTAAACTCAATCATATGGTAAAATGTAGCAAACTGAAAAGCTGAATTCCAGAATGTTTTTATCTTTCCTTTCATGAAGTTACAGATACACTGAAATCTAATTCCAAAAAAATTCAATGTCCCTTCAACTTCACAGGGTTGTTGGTTTTTTTTTTTTTTTCCTACTTGCTGTGCTTCAGAGATGTACAATAATTAATAATTTCATTTTTCAATCATTTCATTTTTCAACCTGGTCTTTCTCTTCTAACCAAGCTATTCAGAATCGTGCCCATGTCACACAGCCAGTAAAGGATGTCCAAGTAAACTTTTTATATGATGCAAACTCCTACTTTAATGTCTGGATGACTGATAAATTCCTTATTACCTCAATTATACTGGTCAAGAAACACCAGGTACCAGTCCTGTAAGTTTTCTGTCAATTATTCCTGGTTGGAAATGGGTGGGTAAGCCTTAACTCCAGCCATAACTATTTTTTCAAGGATGGAAGAAAGAGAAGGAGCTGGAGGAAGAAAAGGAGGCTTGTACATCATCACAGCCCTTAACCAACAGACAAGGAAGCCTTTGTGCCATTCTATTAAGTCAGCCAAAAAAGCCCCATGTCTATCTCCTGGTGGAATGGTGGAATTCCAATGATTAGCACATAGGTCAAGAGAGGCCAATAAGAGCCTTCAAGAGGAAAAGCAGGAGTTTGTGTCCCTAACTAAAAGGGGTAACAACAAAGGAGATGAAAGGTGATGGAAGTCTGGACAAGAGAGATTTAGCTTGTTTTGATGTACAGGAAAGGCTGCATCGACCATAAGGGGAGGAGAGATGACTTTCTTCACTGTTTTCCTCCTTCTGCCTTGATCACTGTGCCTGCCTGCATTTCCCTGACTCTAAAAAGGGCCTGGATCTATCTGCAGCTCATGACAGGTGACACATACCCATGAAAACCTCCAGGCTGCAGCATCTGTCACTGAACACATCCAAAGCTTAGCAAAGTGTACCTGTTCATCCTGGCATTTATCCTGCACTTGCCTTATTTCTTCATGGCTCAGGCAGTGCAGCGCCAGTCTGGCTCCAGGTTCTTGTAAATAGCCCACAAGCAAAGGTCAAAGGCAGATTCTAATCTTCTTCCTTATATTAATGGTGTTTTTCTTGACACTCTAGAAAAGCTTCCTGAAGATTAAGAATTCTCACTAGTGCACAGATACATACAAAATTTTGTCCTCTACAGTGATAATCTGGCAACAGAGACATGCAACACCTTTTGAGAAAAATCAAGGAGTTTTCAGGAGGAAAATATACCATTAACTTCTGTAAGTCCAACTGAAGTCTTGCATATGCAAATGATGCACCTCTTTGCCATACAAAACCACAAAATTTGATGAATTGTTCCACTGTATGGATCAGAGCCTGTGTTGTGGGCTAGCACACATGTATTACTCAAAAGTAATTTATAGGTGAGTGATAGAATCATCATACTTGGGCAAAAATCTTTATGGGAAGAGTTGGAAATGAGTTGGATTGTTTACCTTAAAGGAAATTACATACAAGAGAAGAAGCAGGTAATAGAGACCAGCTAGGACTTTTGGTCTCCCTGAGTCAAAACATAAAGGGAACGTTAAAAATTGGAAATTAAAAACTGATGGTTACTTGTACTTTCCCAATTTCTTCAAGTGCAACAGAAAGCCCTTGAAACCTACAACCTTGTGAAATTCAAAAAGGGACAGGACATCTGCACAAACTTCGTTATCCAGAGAAGTTTTAGCTCTGCTTAGCAGCTCTCTGGTAAATACAACCCATCATCATTTCTGCCATTCTTGGATTTTAAGTGGCAAATCAGTGTGAAAATTGTAAATGGCAGACCAGTCTCCCTGTTGCTAGGCTGTACAATGCAAATGAGAGTCCCCAGACTTCTGGGGCTCATGGGCCACCACAAAACCACTGATGTCCCCACGGATTGCCACCCTAGCAGTGGGGAAGTGAAAGACTTGCCAGTCTTGCTGTCCAACACAGATCCATCCATCAGCTACAGATCACATCCCCTTGCCATGCAACCAGATTGACAGCCCATGCTGGGAAACCTGGTACAAACTTTGACTACTGTTGGCGTGCTCCTTGTGCAGACTCTGATTCAAATGTGCACAGTGCTCAAAGAAATGAGGCCACAGCCCAAAAGACAACGGGACGCCCCTTTCAGCAAGCCTGGCTTATCTCCCTAAGCCAGTGATCTATCAGGAACATGATTCCTCTCTACCACAACTCCTCATCTCTGAAAGAGGATTTGTAATTCCCACTCTTGATTTCCATTCAACCTGTTTCTCTAAGACAATCTTCCCCTCAGGCAACGTGAGTCTCCAGCCTTTGTTTGGCTGAAGATGTAAATATTTGGGCACTCACTGATTTGATATATATACATATTTGTTGGAACATTTACCACCTGCTATTCAAAGTTAAATCCATAGATTACAGAAAACAAATTCTTTATCACTTTTTGTCTAATGTAAAATTAAAGACAGCTGAAAGCCTACAAGCTTTCTCTTGCTTGTGAATCACTTGTAGCATAATTACCCCTCCAAGGCTTGAAAAGAAGTGAAGAGCCAGATCTCTGCAAAGGCCCATCATCCCAACAAGAGCTTCAGGAGTTTCTCTGCTCCTGAGGACATTAAATCAGAGGTCATTAAAGCAGAGGTCACAGACTAATGAAAACTCCTTGGCTGTACTCTGTGTGAGCTCTCTTCTGCCAGTGCTAAAAGCTCCCTTGTCTCCTGAAGCAGGGAGACCCAGGATCTCCATAAAGCATCATGTGCCTCCTTCTGAGACCAGTGCTGACACCAGTGCTGCCTTGCACAAGGTTTTCTCAGCCCCATTCCCAAAGCTGAAAGGAATTTATAGAGGTCCATTGGATCTTTCCACAGCTAAACCCTGCCTACATGTGAGGTCAGGTTTACCAAGCCTGCATTGCTTTCCCAGGGTCGTTTTTCTTCCATAAGGCACTGAAGAAGTTCTAGGAACAAGATCCACCCCTTGCTATGGGCAGGTTTTTGGGAAACTTCCTCTAACTAAAAATTAGCTGGAGCATCTGGAGACATTGCAGCGAGGTTCTGCCAATGCTCAAAATCAAACTAACAAAACAACGCCAAACAAAAATCCAAGGACATGTGTTTTCCAGGAAAATTGCGCTGTATTCTTGTTCTTTACAATAGGTTTTCAGATGGTGGTCTGGGGTGGTGTGAGCAGAGAAGAGCAAACTGCACGGGGGCAGGACTTGTAGGACTTGTAGACTGTAGGGTAGATTGGTAAAAACTGATGGTCAGTGCTACAAACAGGCCTCTTTAGGCTTATTTCACTCTCTAAGGTTTCAAAATATACTTGAATAAAAAAACTACATCCCTAAAAGACACTAGGCTTACTTCAGTCATTTCAGAATTTCCCAGTCCATTGTGACTGCTGCCAGCAAACAAGAACCAGGTCTGTTTCAATGCCCGCATCCATCCAGACTCCAAGCACAAAACCAAACTGGTCAACTGGTAACTGCTGTTTTGCACTTAATTGTGTGTGTGCCAGTATTTTGGAATAGGCAGCTCTGTGTAGGGACTGACACAACACACACCTAACAGGACACGCAGCAGCACAAGCAATATCCTTCAACTGGAAGGCTTAGAAATCTGAGAAGCAGAAGAGCTGATGGCTGGTCATTAAACTGACTGTTATAGGAGAGGAAGGGTATGTCTCTGCTCCCTAATGAAAAGGATAGACAGATATTGAAGAGGAGTAAGTCGGACTTTAATTACTGGTTTTGATGTCTGATCTATAACTCCCTAAAAGTTTTGTACGGGAGTAATAGGGAAGCATCAGAAAATTCCACTGGGATGGAGATGAGGTCCAGTTTGCAAAAATACCCTCTTCATAAAGAAGCTCAATGCCCTCTTTTACTTGGCAAACCATCATGAATTTATGATGCATTGCATTTGGAAGGCAACACGGCGCACAGCTGAGGCAAGTAACTGAAACGCCGGGAGAGTAAAAGCAAAATGTTCTGAGAGTGAGGGTGCATATGGGGATGTATTTGAAAAAAAATTATATCTATATAAATATACACACACATTTGCTAGAGAAAATGTATATGTATTTATAAAAAAATCTAAACTTCTCACCAGTCAAAAGTTAGAAATGATGCAAAACGCATCTGCTTTGATAAGTCTGTTATAAATCTCTCAGCTTGAAGCTTTTAACTGACCCTTTCCAGTTCATGAATATTTTAAGGGAACCCAGTTTAATTTAAAACAACCCTCGATCAATATATGCATTTTTTCTGGCACTGTCCAAATTCCAGATCCTTGTATTATCAAAAATTGTATCATACATCTCAAGTTTGACTCCAAATATAGGGTTCATTCAAGGCTGGATCTCAAATTAGGGGTAAACCTAATTGGACTGAAACCTAAAAATGTCTGTATGGAACCTGGACAAGGAAGACATTTTGGAAAACTATATTTAGAGCAACCCTGTGACATAAAGTCTCCCCTATTGCCCAATGCTGACGTTCAGAGACACACAAAAATGTCCTGGGTAATGAGTGGTTCCCATTATCACTTTGGGATGGCATTCAGCATTTCTACATGCAGAGGAAGGCCACGCTCCCCAGCTCCAGAAACTTGCCTCCTTGTTCCTCAGAGTACTAAAGGGGAGAAAAGATGCCTGCCCCATTAGTAACTGGCACCTCCAACCTCACTGGGAGCACCTCCCATGTGAAAATAATTTCAACAGCCCAAGACTGCAACTGCCCTGGACACTGTTTGGAAGAAGCCCTCCTGCCTGACATCAAGAACTACAATAAAGAGGCTGAGAACTGCAAGGTTGACAAATAATTCTTTGAAGATTTTTAGGCTCTTGGAGCACTGGCATGACTTTGCAAAGCTTGCAAAAAGCAGCTATTTATAAGAACAGCCCCAAACGTACTGTCCACTTTAAATATTAATGGCATTAACAACTCTTCACTGTCCCACAGATGAGTGTTCTCTGCCTCTCATCTTCACATAAGTAAGAAGCATTTCTTAATAACTACAGTGAAAATTAAATCCTGCCTTCCTCTGAAAGTCAATGAGAGTTTTGCTCTGAGTCATGATTTATTGTGTACTTATGTTTTTCCTTCCTAGCACTGTTCATTTCTTAAAAAAAAAAAAAAAAAAAAAAAAAAAAAAGTTCTCTTGAAAGACACTAGCATATTTCCTACTGCAATAAATATGTTTTTCATTTTAGAACCTCTCTTTCCATACATCTCCATCCACTGCAAAATTCATTTGGTGCCAACTAATACAACACAGATCCTGTATTAATCCAAGCAGGATACTTCTATCATCATTAGGTTTTGTAGCAGTGATGGCCGCCTGGCAGTCATCCTCTCACCTGGTGACAGCTTCTGCACTGAGACACCCTTCTGGGCACAGCACTCTTCAGAGGTTTTCCAAAAGCATGGACACAGATTTGCAGGTGTCTCTGGGAAGGGCTGTGGTGCTTTTTTCTTCTCAGGCATCATTTTGATGCCTGAAAAACATCAATTTCCATAGGCAGAGGCACCTGAATCAGCTTCCAGATGCCTTGGTAAGAAAAGCAATTGGTCACTTTAAATGCAATGAATAACAGATACTAAGTCAAAGCTGCATCACGATGCCAACATCTCCACCTAATCACACATGCTACCAGTGATAAAAAGGCAGAAATGCGAACTGATTTTGCATTTGTGGTGTATCTGTGGGGGTTTATTCTGTGCACAGATTGTGCAACCAACCTCTAAGGAAATACCTACATAAACATCCAGCCTGTGACTTCATTAAGCTGCTCCCTGACTCCATGGGAAGTCCGGAATAATCTCTATAGAAAGAACACGATCAATATGTTATCGAGAAGATAAGTCAGTGTCAACGTTAATGTTTAAATATTCATCTACTTGTACCAACATCTTGTCTGTTACTGAAACAACAGGAATATTCAAAGATTAACTCTACATAAAAGACTCGGTAATTTTTTTCTCCAATTCCTTGTTTTTCTCTCGTCAGTTCTACGAACAGTTGTTAAGTAGAACAGGTTGGCATTTTTTCATCAAAACGTTACTTATTTGAAAAATGGGTCTTGGAACAAACCAAGACTTTTGCAGGAAATTTTCATTTGGGGAAATTTTTCAGCTTGTTGTCAAGAAAAGTGAAAACTGAAAAGAATTCCTTTTCCAGGATACACAATAGTTCTGAATATATAATCAAAAGAGCTAAAAGAACCAGACGGTATTTGTTTTAATCCAAAGAATTTGAAGGGAGAGAATATAAAAGGACTCATATTAACTGCAAGCACATTTATGAGGAGCTTCGGAAGAGAGAAGATTTTCTTCTTCATTCAGGACTACTTAGACTAACTCCACAAAGTATCAGAGGAGAGAAGGAGGGAGGATGGCTCCCGAGCATCTGTGACCCACTCAAGCCATTTCTAGCATTGAGAAGAGACTTTCCAACATCTCTGCAGTGAAAGATCCATTTAAAATTAGAAATTTTAAAAAAAAAATCTATGTAGACGATTCAGGAGCATGTGAAATGCTTGGACAGAAAGATGCTGAAGTTCATTGAAGCTTGTGTTCTGCGTGGTGCTGCTTGGAGGATCTAAATATAACCAACGTTTCTGCCACCAGAGGCAACAGCCCCCTGCAAAGGAGGAGAAAAAGTGGTCTCCCAGATGATCATCACACTGCCCTGAGAATTCCTGCTGAAAGGCATTGACGTGGTTTCATGCAAGATGCTGAGTACATCTACCTGAGGTCTGGAAAAAGTAATATATAGTGGTGAACCAAGCCCCACATCTAATTCCTGTTACAGCATAGGCACTTGGCAGCGTGTCAAAAGTAAGCCAACACTTCCAACACCTTGTTCACAGGTAAGCATTAAAGCAGAGCCTCTTACCATTTCTGAGGTGGGATTTGAACATCAGAACTGGATGAGTGAAATTACGATAAGAGAAGCAACAGAGACAAACCACATTGTCATCAAGGCAGGCTTGTAATGGAACAGCACTGTTTTGCCATTTTGCTATTTACCAAAAGCCTTGTTTCAATCAGGGCTGTAATTAAAGTCCTTAATCATTCTGAACAGTTTTAAGTGAATGGCTTCTCTCATGCATTAACATATCATTTATGCAACAACTGTACATGTAAGGTAGTGTCAGAAGTCTGTCTGGACATAGGAAGTAGCCTATGGAAACATAAATCTATTTCTCAGTATATCAATGCAAATCTGAAAAAGCCAGTTTACACATTTAAGAAGCTGTTACAAACTGTTGAGAAAAAAAAATATGTATCTTGTGAATTAATGAGGCTTCCTAAAGACACAAAGTGTGTCTATACACAGCCTGCTACCCTGGAGAGAAGGGAGCAAATAGAGCATGGCAGAGAGCACTTGCAGCTGCAGTGTGGGGCTGTGTCTCAAAGGACATCTCCCAGGGGAAGGAATGTCGTCCCCACACCCAGCATTATATTCAAGAACATCTTCATGTTTTCAAATGGGAAGGAACTGAGGTGGGAGTTACTTGTACTCCCCCATCGACAAGAGCCTTCCTGCTTTTGCCGCCACTGAAGGAGTCCTGGTACCAGAAGCAACATGGATCATGATGGAGTGGTTTGGGGGGCAAGTAAATGAAGGTTAAATCCAGGCCTTGGCATTGAGAGGCTTTTCTGGGCAACTTGCACACTGCTTGGACCCTTTCCAGAGGGAACTCTCCAGAGTTCTTTTACCTGGTGAAATGGGGCAGCAGAGGCAGCACTGACAGCAGAGCAGGGGAAAGATGTCAGGTAGGACAGGTGGGGAAAGGAGAGCTCTAGAGAAGGAGGAAAGAGCTGTGAATGGAGGAAAGACACCAGGCAGGTGAGAACCTAGCAGCAAACACTTGCTGTTATTCAGGGATTTTGAAGGATTCCAACCTACTGTGGTGAGAAGGCACATGCTGTAGGACTGCATTAGGGTTCTCCAAGGAAGAGCGTGTACTTTCCTTCCCTGCTTTAAAGAATTGAAACAGTGTGGAAATTAGTATATAATCAGATTTATAATTACAGTGTAAAACACTTATGATATTAGGCAAGGCTGGGAAAGTCATCTAATTTTCAGTCCTCAGCTCCTTGTGTTTCCCCTCCCAACAACTGTTTAACTCCCTTGAAGTTCTTACCTTTCTTGTAACTGGGTACTACTGCTCCATCTTGTTCCTCTGAAAAGCTGCTGGAAAGGCAGCAAAAGCCTCCCAGAGCTTCCTGCTCCCTAAAGCAATGGGAAGGAAAATCTCTTTCTAACTTGCTAGTGTGGGAATTTGCCAAAAAAACCCCTTGCCCTAATAATGGCACTGCTGATTTCTTAATGCAAGTGTTCCAAAATAGGTTTTGTTGAACTTCCAATGAAACACTGATGTGCTTCTGAGGAACAGCCAGTAGACTCACAGTGCTGTGGTGGACTTCACAGGGAAGTGCTGACAAGGGGATGGACTCCACAAGGTGGGCATGTCAGAGCCTGGGCTTCCCAAAACCAGCAAACCATGAGGATTTGTGCCCTCACAGCAGCTGGTAGGTGCAGTCTCCTTCACACACAGCAGAGAGCCCTGAGAGCCACATTTCACAGTGCAATGTCTCCTCTCCTGCTTCTCACTAGAAATTTGAGTGATTCCCACCACATGTGCTTCCAGCTTCTGCTGAGCAGAAATTTGAAATGCACCTGGATGAAACGCTTTGCGGACCTGCTAGCCTTGGCCCTCCACACCCACATCCTTGAGACATCCACCTCCCAGATGTCATCCCGCACCAGGAACATTATGTTGCACTCCAGGGCCGGACCAGGGAGTATGATCAGCAAGTACTGCAGGTCACTTGGGTCACCAGATGTCACCCACAGCACCTCTGCCTTCAGAGGTTCAACCTTAAAACATTTCTTTTCAGGTGAGCAATGATGGGCAGATGAGGTAAAGGTAAAAATCCCCCTTTTTCTCTCAGAGACCACAGTAACATTCGACCTCTTTTCCACATCAAGCTCAGGTCTGCATTTTAGCATATACATTGAGGAGGCTGTGTAAAAAAAAAATAAAAAAATCTAATATTATGCTTTTGAATAGAGAATTTACCTAAGTAAATAATTATTTTTAAACCCAAGATTTAAGCAGCTTTAGTATTCCACATTATGCTAATGTTTGACAATTACTAAGTGTGGGTATCAGCCAGCATTTTTTTTTTAAGTTTAATTTAAAGCAATTTGACATGGAAAGGTTATTACTTTAGTTGCCAATAAAAGCTGTACTTTTAACATAAGTGTACACCAAGCCCTAGGGTATGTGACTATTATCTTTTCTGCAATTATGTGGTGTTCTACATAAATGTTTAAAAAAAAAAAAAAAAAAACTTAGAAATATCAAAAGTACTAACTTAGCTGCAATATAAAAGTTGAATAGCAGAGCCGGGAAGCCCGGCTCCCGCAGACACAACACAGGTTGAGGTTTCCTCCTAGAGGTACCGCCGGGAACGGCGCCTCCGCCTGCACAGCATCGCATCCCCCGCACTGCATCCCCCGCACCGCATCCCCCTGCACCGCATCCCCCTGCTCTGCACCCCTCACACCGCATCCCCCTGCACCGCATCCCCCTGCATCGCATCCCCCCGCACCGCAGGTCTTCCCCCTGCTAGGAGGGGGAAAAGGCTTTTCTCACATTTTTCACAGAACCACAGGATGGTTCTGGCTGCAAGGGACCGAAGTGTGTCTCCTGGTCCCACCTCCATGCTCAGGCAGGGTTATCCTAGAATACCTAGCAGGGTATAGCAGCCAGATGGTTCTGGAATATCCCCAGTGAGGGGGACTCCACACCCTCTCTGGGCAGTCTGTTCCCGTGGTCTATCACTGCACAGAAAAGTTCTTCCTCATGTTCAGGTGGAATCATTTTGTGCCCATTGCCTCTTGTCCTTTGACTTGGCATCATCTCCGTCCTCTCAACACCTTCCTTTTGGATACTTCTAGACAGTGATATAAACCTCTTGGACTTTATTTTTCCCTCTAAAGTGGAAAGTGGTGCTTCCACTTGGTTTTAGGGCTGCGCCTCCAGAAGAGACCCATGGCTGTAGTAATGAGCCACCTCCACAGGCAGGACAAGGCAGAGTGTGGGGAGCCCCATACCCAAGGAGCAGCCACCCTACGGCTCCCTACCCAAATGCCAGGTTTGGTGCTACCAGACAGAAGCAGCACTGCGTGGTCACAGTGCATGGTCACATGTCCTTTGAGTAGAAATCAGCCATTTCCCTCAGGAAATTCTGAGGGAGAGGAGCCACAGTGCCATTGCCAGAGCTCCCAAATAGGTGAAGCCCTGGGTTCAAGGCCAGGTTGGATAGGGTTTTGAGCAACCTGTTAAGGGCAAAGTGTCCCTGTCCACAGCAGGGGGGTTAAAACTAGAAGATCTTTAAGGTCTCTTCTGACCCAAACCATTTGATGACTCAACAGGACTGCAGAGGAGAGAGATTAAAGTGTTTCCTTAGGAAGAGACAGACCATAATATACAGGGAGAAAGAGACTTCCCTTCTGACACATGATCTCCTCTAGGATGTTTCTTTGGCCAAAGTGAGGATGCCATGAAAAACAAAAGTGCTGTGAGGGTTATTTGCCAATTAGCTGGAGGACTTGGCACCAAGTGCTGTGCTCCCTTGGGCTGCTTAGTCCTGACTCATGGAGTAAGAGAAGCCCCTTCCACCAGCCTCTGCAGGCCAACATGGGGCAGGGCCAGGGCACACAGAGATGTCCCCAAACAGGAGCCAAGCCTCACATCAGTCAGTGCAGGTAAGCTCATTCCTCTGCTCTGCCCACTCAGCCCTTCAAATGCAGAGCCTGGGGGCAAACAGAACTGGCGAGACAAACTCTAGTCCAAACACTGGAGGCTGCTTAGTCAAAAGATCATTTTGATTATATATATATATATATTTATTTTTTTTTAAGTCTAGGTGAGGTTTTTTGATGTCTGGGTTTTGTTTTTGACTTGAAACTTGTGAAAATCACAGCATGACCTTTGCAGGCTGAAAGTCTTCCCAAAACCAGCACCAGGGCAGTGAAGTTCAGCTTCCTGCAGTGCCCTGCCAGTACCTTTAGGTGCTGAACTGCAACCATCTCCAGGCAAGGGATGGGAGTTCAGCCTCAGCAGTCCCATTCAGTCTTCTGTCTTTCTGCTGAGAAAGTGAAAACACTCCTCATAGTTCCAGTGCCAACTGCAGTTCGTGTTTCAAATTAACTAAAGTTCATTATTTTACACTTTAGGTAGAACCTGCAACAAACTGTTCACCAGCAGTCCAAGAAATAGTATACAAGCCCCTCTAGGATCCCTTGGAAGAGCTCCTGATGAGTTCACCAATGTTTGCACATTAACCTCTGGGTGAAAGCCAGCCAGACGGATGTGAGAACTCCACTGAGCCCTCCAGAGCATGACACAAAATGATGCAAGTGTGGGAGCTAGGAGAGAAAAGGTTTCATGAGCCCAGAAAAATAATAAGACGTTTAAATCCTTAATTGTTTTCTTGAAGGTTTATCCAAAATCAAGCTCTGCTTAAGCCTGCGAGTTTGCAGAGCATTGTCAATAAATTAGATCATGCACACAAGGCAAGGATTTCAAGCCAAAAAGCTCCAGCCCTGAGTCGCTTAACAGCAACACTCCCCAGAAAAACGACTCAAGATGAAACATGAGATATGTATTAATTATCAATGGTCTAATAGAAAATTTAATGAAGACAAGTATCTTCTTGCACTTTATCCATGATAACGATGATAGTACGTCAGCGAGGCGCATACCTTACAACGTAGCAAGTGAATGTCAAGTCTGAAGCCATTACAGCAATTCCCCACAATAATGGCCAGCCAATGCATGGGCTTGTAGCACTTAATCAAAGTAATGACATCCATCCACAATTATTTTATGTTATGGTAACAAAGAGCTGCCAAATGCAAAACAAATGACATGAGGATTTACAAGTGAATTTCTTCCCGTAAATTCTCCTCAGGGTATACTTAAAGGGCCCTCAGGATGGAAGTCTGTCTTTATGCAGGGCGATATCAGAAACCGTGGGGTTATTGTGCCACGTTTTATTGCCTATAACAATGAACCCAATGCTATCACCAAAACGAGCTCTTCAGCCAACAGAACTGTATCAATATCACTTGAGCTGGCCTTGGTTTACACCAAGAGTTGTCTTCAGAATTTTACAAGAGATAAAAAAATTGTTTGGAAGACGACCTTTGCTTACTTCTGTCTGTTATGGAAAACAAAGACCCAGTTGTAGCAACACTAAGCATGCGTTTAACTTAAAGTATAGAGCAGTCCCTACTTACCTCAATGGGTTTGGATTAGAGCCATTATAATTACCAACCATGAATCTCCATTAAGTGCTAGCACTGTTCTTTCAGGGGCATTTATGTGGGTGTTTGTATAAAAACACTGTCAAAAACTAAAGAACACCAGTAAATATAAAATGGCAACATTCAGGTTCAAATGTAATGAAACTAATTTATTTTTTTTAACACTACATCCAACTGTTTTTCACCACTCACAGATGTCACTGGAACAACTTGAATACAAAAAAATTGCCTAAGAACAATAAACTACACAGACCAGCTAATATTGATTGCTTTAAAAATGCCCCCTGTTAAACTTAAATAATAGCCAAATCTTACTGCAGTAAATGTACTTTTATATCATTAAACGCTAATTTAACAGAAATTCAACTGCAAAAAACACGAAAATGGTGGAAAACCGAAAGATTGTTTTTTGGTTTTTTTTTTCCTGTGATTTATACAAGCCTCCAAATTAACACCCAAAGAAAGAAAACAATAATTTCATATTAGCTGGCCATGTAGCCACACAAACCAAAACTGGGACTAAGCTGAACACTAATACGCACTTTTCAAATCCCGTGAGAGCGGAGACTGCAGTGCGCCTCTCACCACAGGCTCTGGCCACCCTCGATGACCAGGTTGTGGCCTGTCATGTAGTCTGAGGCTTCAGAGGCCAGGTAGACCACGGCAGCCTGCAGGTCCGTGGGCTGGGCCAGCCTCCCGGCGGGAATGTCGGCCAGCCAGTGCCGCACCAGCGGCTGCAGCTCCCGCGAGCGGATCAGTGGGGTGTCCACGATGCCCCTGCAAGAGAGCACACGGACCAGTGGTTTGGTAACAAAAAAAAAAGGCAGCACCTTGAGGTGTTAATTCAGAAGGAAAGCGGTGTGATAGCACAAAGGAGATTGTGATGGTTCTGGCTTCTTTTTCTCTGCCAAGGTCGGGATTAACGCACAGGAGTCGCAGTTCGTGTTTGGACTCGGATGTTTATTATTTCTCATCTATTTACAGACTCACAAGCCATGAGCTCTAACTAGCAAGTTAGAGAAATGAGGGAAAATAGAGTACCTCTCTATCTCTACAAAGTCTTTTCAAGGACAATCTATCCAATTATGAAATTCCACCTAAATTATTTTTACTTTAAACCAAATACTACTAAACTAACTACTTGAGGTCTGCAATGCAGACTCTATCAACCAGTTACAGAAAACCACCCAAATCCATGAAGAAGGAGAAGAAGAAGGACTTAGACAGCGCCTTAAATGCTTCATCTTATTCCATATATTACTATACACTAAAACACCAAATTCAAGTTTTTCACCCTGTGATATCATATAGTACTATTCAAACTACACACCCACAATCCCAGTGTGATCCTGTTCCATGGCCTCAAGTCAAATGTAGTGCCTGCTGGAGGGTCAGTGCCCCTCGGGACAGAACACCTGAAATTTTCAGCCTCCAGGGTTCCAACAGGAAATAAGCACATCCTGCCTGCTCTGCCCTTGCTGAAAGTCACAGTGCAAACTTCCACAGTGCTCCTTTCTTATCATCACCTTTCGCTGCTGATGGGGAGCTCAGAGGTTTCCTTTCAAGTACACACACACACACCATGATCTTCTCAGCTAACAGCACTAACCCCTGACTTTTAGATACTCATAATCACCAGTTTAAATTTTTTTTCTAGACAATAAGCAGAGCATTGGAAGTGAAAGTACCTTGAACTGGGTCTGTAGCAGCTCTTGGGAACTGTTGTCCTTCCATCAATTTCTCATCACTCTGCAACTAATGTCACACAGCATGCTTGTGTACAACCCAGAAACTGAAAACAGACCAACTCCCCATATGTTAAACAACAAGGGGAACAAAAGCCAGCACCCTTCTGGGCACCAGAGCCTTTCCACACAAAAAAAAGGAGAGGCAGAGATAAGCACAACACATGCAGTGTGATCCCCTTTAAACAACCACCCAAAAAATCACACTGATTACTGTCTTGCCTCTTTTACATTAATGACTGGCTCTACTATTTATTAAAACTCTGCTAAGTTTGTTTTTTTTTCCTCAGGTGCCCTAAAAATGATTGCTGCAGGAAGCAACAATGCAGGGCAAAGATTTGGCTGGCTTTTTATGACTTTACCTGCAACTGATTTGTCATACTCTCCTAACAACCATATTGTATTTTGTGAAATGTATAATTTTTTCAGCCCCTGAACAAATATATTTACATAACTGTGTCTAACCGAGAAATTACATTTAACTTCTCAGAAATGACAATACCTAAAACCTGAACTGCCAATTCCACTTCATTAGTGCTGGTAGAAATGCATTCCACAATGTTAATAAAAATTCCAACATGCGATCAATTAGCGCTTCTAAGGCGCATGTGACACCTTGGTTAACATATTCAACCTCAATTATATTTTCTTCAGCACACTGTTATCTGGAACCTTTGCTGGCAATCAGAGGTGCTGTTTTCAGCAGCCAATTTTCTAGATAATGTAGCTTATCAACATGTGGGTAAACTTGCCAATGAAATCAGGCTGCACTGAACAACACACACGCTAATGGCATCTCTTTTTTATGCATATTACAGACTGTCACTTCAAAGAAATCAGTGCCCATTGAGGCAGCCAGTTAGCTGGAAGAATTGCCTCTTGCAAATGAAAATTAGCAAACAAGCTAGTGAGTAATATGAAATGAACAAAGTATAAAAATACCCGTTTTGGTTCTGAAACTTTGTCAGCATCCCAATTTAGACTTCCAAGGAAATAATTTTTGAGACAGACTGGATTCTGGGTATGAGATTTACCTTTTGTTTTAAATGAAGGCTGAAATCCACTATTTACTCTGTTATGAAGTGGAACTAATTCAGATTTTCCCCCCAAACATTTCTGTTCTCACACTAATCAGGGCAGAATTAAAATATCAGCTTATATTTTATTGTAATTGTCAATAAAGAGCAGAGCAGTTCAGAAATACTGAGCAATGCAGCTCACTTAAGTTCTGGCAACGTAACAAAATCAAGCACATTCCAGTATACGACTGCAATGGTTTACATATTTCCTTCAAGCACAGCTCCCTGGTCTCTCTCCTTGCTTTCCCAAGCCCCTCAAGAACTGGTTTCTTCAGAGAGAAATGTGCTTTGAGTAGCAGACATGAAATATATTGAAATCCTTTCCCTTACGGCCTCTCTCTGTGCTTACAAAACATCACTATCATCATCATCATTCTGGCTTTACACTATCAGAGCCAGAATAAGATCCATATGATTTCTTTCTTTTTTTTTTTTTTTTTTTTTTCATTTACAGATATATTTTAGCCCCAAGGGAATGGCAGATTAGGGAATAAACACACAGTCCTCCAGCACAACAGATTTTGCTAAAAAGAGAGGACGTTGTTTCAATCTGTTCAGAAAAATGTCTTTGGTCTGATCCACAGCAGTCTGTGAATCACTGCACTGTGCCTCTTGCTGGGACCTTTCTTTAGGTTCACTCCACGTAGCAAAAAGTTAGATGTGCAAACCAAACTTCTCCTACAATTTTTGCTATAGAAATGAGAAAAAAATATAGCGCAAAACTTAAAAGTTGCAAACACACATACTGATGGCATCTAGAAATATTAGGGCATGTCATTGATACTTACACATCTTTGGCCAAAGCTTTGGTGCCCAAGTTGGGCTAATTTAACGTTGTCGACCTCCTTTAGAGCAGATTTGTAGTTGGCTCCTAACCAGTTCTCCAGCAAAGACCAACTTGCCAGCATTTAATTCACTACCTTCATCTCGTATGCAGTGCTGAGCCTATCAGTCACTTCTGTGGGCATGCTCACTGTAAAGACACAAACTGCTGTTTCCTTCCTATGATAGATATGTAGCTCTCACTATTCATTATTTGATAACAGAGGACAATTGAGACAATGAAGGGGAAAAAAATAAATACCACCAAAAAAAAAAAAAAAAAAAAGAGAAAACAAAACAATTGCCTAAAACATTTCCACTACAAGAGACACATTAGGAAAAATATCACTTACCAGATACTTAACTGGAATTGTTACGTGCACTTCAATCCCCAATGAGAGCAAAAAATACGATTCCATCTGTGGTAATCTTGATTTCTTTCAGATGAGTTATTAATTTGAAGAGTTAAGTACACTCCACTTAATCAGGAAGTGTTTAATCACAAGATTCCACTTAATTGGGACATCTCCCAAGGAATTAAGATTTAAGTCCAAAGATACTTACCAGCAACGACTGCTGCTTAATGGGGATAGTAATGCTGCTTAATTGGGATGCCTTCAGGTGATGCTGGGGTGCTCCTTCTCCTGCCAGCTCTCCCTCTCCTTCCCGCTTATGGGGTGTTCCCCAAACCTGCAGTGATCCTGCCCTGCCTGCTTTCTGGGACCACAAGCCTGGTGCAGCACTCAGTGGCTGCTTTAGAGGAGCAGGGCAGGACTGCAGGGTACACAAAGGCTCTTTGCACATCAGCTGAACCCAAATCCCTGCAGCCCATCAGTGGGGACATGGTTCATCCCCAGGGCTGCTGGCCTGGCTGCAAGCTGACCTTGATATCAACTTCCAGCTGCTCATCCCAAAGGTCATCACATAATGGCATTTCAAGTCTTGCTAATCTAGAAGTAGGCAGTAATTTGCCAAAAAATGGACACTGATTCAGTGTCATGGCTGCAAAAATGGCACTGTCAGTTCTAATGCTGTACGTGCCAAAAACCATACACCTTCCAGAATTCCCTCTTTCATTATACCCAAAACACTTCCATGTTCTGGGACCAAGAAAGAGACTAAACACAGTGGGCAGCTGGGCACCAGCCACCAGGTAATACTCTGTAAAGGTCCCTGTTTTCACCCAGGTACTCTCTGCAGTTCAACCCTCTCATACATTTCAGGAAGGCTCCAGGATCTTCTGCATTTTTTTGGCAGGCTATGAGGGGATGGCACTAGAGGATGGCTCAAGGGACTCAGCACAGATTCCACGACAGCAACAGCACAAATCAGCCAAAACATCCAGGGAATCTCAGCCACCTTCTCCTCCCCGGGCATCAGATTTGCCCGGCCAGCAAGAGAGGCTTGCATGTTCAATTTTATAAATGCAATAAATCATCCTAAGGACTCTGTCATAACATTTTATGCATTGCTAACTTTTATGCATGCTCTGCACAAGTTTTATGCACTCATTAAGAAATTAAGTTGATAAAAAGTGACCAGATAGGAGAGGGGGGAAAGGCCAGAAGGTTTGCATGGTGAAATAATGTTTGAGGCCAGACTGGAGCATTTGGAGCTTCAGACAGGCACAGTGAGAGTGCCTTAAAGCTTTAATGCAACCACGACTGGGAGGGGTAAAGTACTTAAGGACACAGATATTTTAATTATCCAGAGCTGATCTTGGGTACCATCATACCCTATATCTTAAAACCCTTAAAATTCCATCCTGTTATGACACTGAAGCTCCTGCTGGTGCTGGGTACTCAGATCAAGTGCGTTGAAGGTGTTCCTGGTCCTTGGTGAGTCACATCAAGAGACAGTGACACTAGTGGGGACCACAGTTCTGGGGATGGGTCCAAATGTCCACTGAAATGCAGGTTCACATCTCACACAGACAGAAATATAAATGTGAACAGTTAATCCCTCAGAAGCAGATGTGGCTTTTGCTTGTGTGATGAGGGATCTGAGCTCCATGAACTGCTTCAGGCTCCTTCCTCCTGCCCAGACGTCCCTGGGCAATGCCACCATGAGAGGCTCAGCCAGAGCTTGGTGTCTCTGTGAGGAAAGTTCTGCTGGTCTCCAAAGCAGCTCAGTCCAGGTTCCCCCCTGCATTAGGGAAAACTGCTCTGTCCACAACAGGAGACCTCAAAGGTAGCAGAACATTTGTTCTCCCTGAATGCTCCCTGGCTATTCCTCCACAAAGGCAACACATCGCCCCTTCCTGCTGTAGGATTTCGAGCTCAGAGCTAGAGTTTAAGACAGGTAGAGATGATCAAAATGCAACCCTGTGTTTCCTTGAAAAGTAGAAAGAGAAGTTGTCTATTTTTTCCCCACACTCTGGCAACAGTCCCCAGAAAATAACTTCCAGAGAAGTGAGTGCTTGCTTCCAAGTTGTACAAAACAATGAGTTTTGATAACTTGGTGCCTACTTTTTAAATTTATGTAAGCCCTTAAGGAAAGGGCAATTCTTCCTGTAAGAGCCTTCTCATCTGTAATTGCTGTGAATGTAGTACAACTATCCCACCTCTGTCAGTGCAGATTACCCATATATTTCCAGACACAACTCCTTCCAGGTCCTGCTGAGCTTCCCTAATTCCCTTCATCTCCCCAGCTCCCAAAAGCCAGCGTAAATTCACTAGCCCTAGTTGTGGGAACACCATTACAGTGCTGCTGGCATGGGCATGGGGAAAATCCCATTAGGAAGTAAGATCCTGTTGAAAGAATCTGTGGATCACATAAAGAGATGGTTGGAGTCACTGGTATAATCAGTAATAAATAATCATAAGGAAGACAGTTAGCACAAGCAAGGGGAGAGCAGTAAAAACAGAGGCACTTGCCATTAAGCTCTGTGATTTCTTCCCCCCCCTCCACTTCGTGGATTAAAATATGTAATTTGTTTTCCCTAATTTGATCTACATTATTATCTTCATTATTACAATTTAACTCCTGGGTTAAAATCCTGCCCTTCTTAGTTACTCTGATTGACTTCAATGGTCTACAGAATTTGACCGCTTCCAATTAACGCTATCCACTTGGGTTTCTGCTCAGCACTATCATGCACTGCTAATTGTTTAATAAAATGACTGGTTGGGCATGTGTGGGAGAAACAGGGAGAGACAAAGTGGATCTGATAGGAAAACTTTTCTTTGTGAATAAGTACCTAAAGCATAGAGCTTGAGGTCTCCAAAAATAAGGAAAATGTAATTTGTAATAAATATATGTCTATTATATTTACAAAACTACACCTGGCCTCCTGTGACTGTCAGAGCTGAACAGTAGCTCAATAACAGCAATAAAATGTAGCTTTTAAAGTGCCTATATATTGTCTCAAGTAAAAAGGGAAAAGAAGAATTGTCTGTTAAGTGTCAAAAACCCTTTCTTTAACCACAGAAGGCTTGGACAGACTAAGGAAATATTTCATCTGGAAGGGAAATGCTAAAACCTACCCTTCACATTATTGGAAAACCTATTATCAAATGCTAAAACCTCTCCTTAAATCCCTGAGTATACACAGCAACAGAGCAGGCTTGGTTCTAAGTATTTAAACCTTTGTTAAGGAAAAAGACAACATAAAAAGGGATGCAATCCACCTGCTAATTAGAAACTTTATTTGCCGAGATAGTGTTCATTTGAGCTTTGTGAACATTTCATTCCCTTTGTAGTTTCAAAATGAGACTACATTTTACTTACGGGGAAATGCAGTTGACTTTTACTCCTCTGTCAATCCACTCGGTTCCAATGTCTGTGTTAATTTTACGACCCCGGCTTTGGAGGCGTTGTATGCCAACTGCTTCTGTGGGTGAGGGACTACAAGGGATTCAGAAGGAGAAAATTATTTATTCTTCCCAAATTAAAATAGCTCAGGCACTACACAGACAGCTCCCTGCATCGAGATGAGCTATTTGCTCTTTCTCAGGTACCAGGCAGGGAGCAGCAAGAATTCAGCACTTACAACAATACGTATTTTGCCATCTAACAATTTTGTCTCAGCACACGAGCTACTGGAAAACAATAGTGAAAATAAAATAAAGACATTTAAAAGATCCCATATTTGGGCAAAGACAAAACAATGTATTAAACATATATATGCAATACTGCCTGTTCGGAAGAAAGATAAATAATAATATATACACATGCACATTCATATACAATACCCATCTGTATGTTTATATACTTGTACACTGTAATACAAATAAAATATATCATTGTATAACTATAAAACATTATATCATTAATAACATAATGCCTAACATATATTATGTATTCTCTGTTATGTAATATATGAATACTATTTATAATATTGTATGTGGTAGATAATATATGATGTGATAGCTGAATGTAACAGTAAATTGTTTGATATGACATTATATGATAGAATATGATATAAGTGCATAACAGATTTTATATAATATATTATATATAGCTTCTTGGAACAAATTATTCTCCCTAATTTTTAAATTATCCATAGTATGAGGCAAACACAGCTTATTATCTAACGCATGTTTTTGTGGATGTGAACACAGGTGCGTCCCAAAAATTCAGAACACCCACCACTTTCAAAATCTGAAGCTTTTGAAAACGTTTCAGAGATGTCACATGTCAGTCAGAGACAGAAAATGATCAGCTTGCTAATTACAATGTTCAAGCATGTTAGTGCCGTGTGCTCGGGTGGCTCTGCCCCTCTTCAGCTCAGTGAAAGCTACTTAAGGACAAATCCCCAGTGGGTGTAAAGTGCTTTAAACCCTCGGGAGTCAATCCAAGTCAGTCCAGGTGTTGGGATTTACACCCACAAAATATCTCTCCTTGGACTTTTCTGGCTTCCATTAGGACTTCATTAAACAAATCCAGTGCAAAGCATCCATCCATAATTAGCTCTGTATCAGCACAGAGCTTCACTGAGCTGCTGACTCTGATGAAGGGAGAGAGGGGAAAATCAGGGCAAATATCAGTAGTCACAAAGACAGGCAATTCCAGCCCGTGGGGTTGGATAATGCTGAACCCTGGAAGAAAGGGAATCACTGGGTTTCAGCAAGGTTCAGCAGCCAAACCCCAACTCCCAGCATTTTGATAAAAGCACATAAGCAGCACTGGTAGCTGGCATTAAACTGGTCTCAATAAATTAGGCTGATGTATCAGCTCTATATCACTCCCACCCATAGCATCCCAACACTCCCACTACGGATTTTATTGACTTAAACTCTTGGATTTGAATATGTCAGTGTAAAGGGTGGAAAGAAGGTGATAACTGAGTTACCCAAACTCTGAAAGAGCCAAAAAGCCCTGCTGCAAATATGTGAGATGTGAACAAGGACTTTTGCTTTGAACAGAGAAGTTTGTGAATAGATTTAAAGCACACATATGATGGGAGCAACAAATAGAGGGGTTTTTTTTCTGCATACACTTCAGGTTTGCTCGGAATTCAGAGGCCTTTTCCTTGCTAAAAAGAACACTTCATACCATGGCTCTACTCTGCCAGCATTTATTCTGTGCTCTTTTTTGTTCAATATGAAATAATTTGCATTTTGACCAGCAGAACTGCTTTGCCCTCAGTGTGTGCCTGTTGCCCCCGATGCAGTGCACTGTGGGAGTTCTCAGAAAGATGTGGAACGTAATTTCTTGATTAATTGCCATGCAGCAGCTCCAAGTTACACACAACTTCGGTAGTTAACCTCGTAACCTCCCAAAAGCAGTTCTTTGCTAAACTTTCCAAACATGTCCATCTGTGATAAATCATTTTGGTGCTCACTTGCTAAGAGGAGAGGAGTTCTGGCACCAGCTCTGCACCTACAGCCCATGTGGGTGAGAACAAGTTGCTGCAAGCCACAAGAATCAGCTTCTGACTTGGGGTGGGTGATGAGACACAGTTATCAAAAGTCCTTCCATGGACTTTTGTCTTGGTAAGAATATCTAAAGAAGGTAATTAGGAGCATGAAATTTTCCCCTGCTTAGACACTCAGCCCCTCTCAAATGGAAGAACTCAAGGAGAAGCCAACAAGTTCTATAAATCTCTGGTGCTGGATGGGATTTCTGCAGCTAAGCACCTCATGCCACCTCCTCTTCCCTTACCTCGGGTGGTCTTTTATGGAGAGAAGAGCAAATCTGTAACCCTCCAAACTCATACAAAACAGGGTTTGTGAATAAAGCTATATCTCCAGCAGTGTCACCAAAAAATCTGCATTGCTAAGGTTTTTGGGAAAGAGGACACTCACTCCTATTCAAGACAGATTATAGGAGAAAGCAGATAAAAATTCTGCCAACATTAGCTGCATTATGTTTTAAACACCTTTGTTCTGACTTTGGCTGGGATAGTCGTTTTTGGGTTTTTTTCCCCCAATTACTGTTACAGTGCTGTGTTTTGGATTTAGGATAGGAACGACATTAACACGCTGATGGTTTAGTTGTTGCTGAGTGCGTCTTACTCTAAGTCAAGGACTTTTCAGGGCCTCGTGCTCCCTGAGGAAGCTGGAGGCAAAAAAACCTGGAAGGGGACACAGCAGCCACAGCTGACTCTAACTGGCCAAAGGGATATTTTAATCAACACGGCATCGTGCTGAAAATCAAAAACTGAGGTGAGCGGCTGGGTACACTGATGGGCAATTGCTCAGTGCGTGGTGAGAAACTGCACTGTGAACCACTTGTTTTTCATGTTCTCTTTTTTCCTTATTATTATATGCCTCTCCTTTTCCAGTCCTAATAAACTGTCTTTATATCTCAACCCATGAGTTCTACCTTTTTTCCTAGATTGTCTGTCCCATCCCTGGGGAGAGGGAGGGAAGGGCTGGTGGGGTGTTTGCTGCTGCTGGGTTGTACCACGACAGCCTGACCTTTGTTTGGGGCATCAGGCTCCCAGGCTGACCTTGAAGCAGCCACACAATATTAATGAGAGTTGCACCCAGACAGAGCAGAGCACTTCCCACTAAAGATATTCACTGTAAAAATTCCAGCTCTGAATTACCCCTGTGCGAACTGCCGCTGCCGGAGCCTGCGCCTGGAATAATTCCATTGGAATACCAGAATCAAAATGCACATATGCAAAATGCATGCAGCCTATCTTCGATTAATTAAAGCTGATTCTGAGCAGTGTATCTGGAAAAATCACAAACAAAAACCTCCCTATCCTGCTAAGTGTCTCCTCATTTTCCTGTATCTCTGAGGAAGGACTCAACCTACAACAACAACAAAAAAAATATCCCCTAACTATTTCTAGAAACATTTCATACTATGCCAGTTGGCCAACGTACTTAAATAACCAACCAACCAACATATTTATTTAACATTCAGCAGATGGACATGATATGAACATCGTGGTTTTCAGTCGTAGTTTCATAACTACTAGATTTTTTCAATGCCAAGATTCAAACAGGTTCAGAAGGTAAACACATCTCTCCATCTCTTAACTTCTGGCCCAGCATGCATTAACTTTCACTGACATTTAAATGCATCTTGGGATGACCCTTCCAGGCTGCTCTCAGGGCTGCTTTCCAACCTTCCTTCCCGTTCCAGGAGAGCTACTGCCCTCAGATGTGATCCCCAGGTGGAGCTCTGGACCTGGCTCACCAGCCAAGGAGGTGCTGGGGCTGGGATGGATGCTGTGCTGGAATGGCATCACCACCCAGCTCAGCAGAGCTGTGCCAAGCCCCATGGAAAAGTTGGAAAATGCCTCTCCTTAAGCAGAGCAGACCACTGCTGGGCTGCAGCAAGGCTGGGAGCTGTGTGCCAAACCAGCAGATCCCCAGTTTGTGCCAATCCAGAGCTGCTTAACTTTCTCCAGGATGGACTTCATCACAGGAAACTTTGCTTGTGACAGTGATGTGGATGGTGACAGCCCAAGCACAGAGCAGAGCCCAACTGCTCAGAGCCGAGCAGGAAAGCCTGAGGTATTTGAAATTTAAAGCCTCACAATCTTTTCAGAATGCTTTTCTTGGGGAGTTTCTGTAACTTTACAAAGTAGGGTGGAGGGATGGTGCCTGGTGTTTAAGCATAAGTAAAACAGCTGGTAAAGACACTTGAAAAAATATTAACAAAAACATTATAAATGGATTTTTGAAGACCCATTTAAAGTTACTGTGCAATAAACTGAGTAGAATGACATAGAATGTCAAACTGGGCATAGTAAAAATAAACGTTATTCCGAAGGAAAATAAAAGACTGCATATTTATGTAACATTCAGCAGATGGACATGATATTAATACAGGGGTTTTCAGTTGTACTTTTATAGCTACTAGATTTCTTGTCTAACTTGGCAACCCAGGCACCATTTGATTTTTGGATTTGGACAATACTGCAACAGATGTCCAGACCAATAAAATAAATTCCTAAAGGGCTATGCTAATTTGTGTAATTGATCAATTTTTGTTACATGGGCTTCAGCTCAGCAGCCTTCCAGATAGCTCAGCAGTAGGGATTTTCATTCCATATGTTAACAATGGTTTACTGGGGCTTTTGATGACACTGCTGATTCAGCAGTGTTGGTGCAGGCACCTGTTGGCAATGAGAATGTTATAAACCCCAGGGTACCAGGGCAAATATTGGCCACAAATCCTTTGGGGTGGTCTGTAAGACAATGTGGGTTCAGCTTCCCACCTGCCAAGGAGTTTGCCTGGAGCAGCACGGATGGAGCAGCACCTCTGCTGTGGTACCCGTGCACCACAGTCAGAGGAAGGTGACTCACCTTTTCTATAAAAAGTAATAAGTGCTCTAAAACATTGAGGACAGATAAATGTTGAAAAATGATATCAATAAAATTTTGTAGTACATTTCCTCTAATACGAAATGTCAGTGATTTACTCCTTCCCAATACAGGTTTAATTGATTCAAATAGCATCGGTAGTAATTAACAATATGGATTCTGAAGCACAACTGTTAGCTCTCATCACTCACCTATTAAACTTGCCATAGATGCTGTGTTAATTATCTTCCCATATCCTTGATTCAGCATAATGCGGCCTGCAGCCTGTGACAGAAATTAAAGGAAAGACCATGACCCTTTCTGTGATTGTGCTCATAATGACATGATAATAAATTAGTCTTTTCAGAAGAGTTGATGTGCTAACACATTTTTTTTAAGCACCTGATATAAAAACTTTGTATAAAAATGGCTGATGCAGGAAAAAAATCTCATTGCCATTTTACACTTCTCCACTGTTGGTAATATTTTTTTAAAAATATCACTAATGTTGGGAATCCCCCCCACCAACCTTCTAGTTTTCAAATAACCACCCTTCAAAAAAACTTTGGCCATTTTTTAATGCCTGGGCTTGGGTAGCCAACAAGTACCAGCTGCTTTTGAATGTATTCACTAAAATCTCAAATTGATATAAAGAAAATCTATCCTAAACTCAACCAAAACTAGGACAAATTTTACTATGATAATTATTAATAAAGTGTTATTATATCTTGAGATAAAGCAAACACTAAGAACATTAATACCCATTTGCAAAACTAACCAGTGCAGTATTTCACACTTACTTGGCAGCACAAAAATAATCCTCGCAAATTAACATTAAAAGTTTTGTCCCATTCCTCCAGGGATGTCTCTTCGCTTGCAGAGTTCAGATTGATTCCTGCATTGTTGCATGCAATGTGGACTGTGCCCCAGCGAGCCACGATTGCATCCACCATCCTTTGCACATCCTCAGGCTTGCTTACATCTGCTGCCAGGGCAAGGCTTTTAATGCCTGCATTGAAATAACAGTGAAAAAAAATTTATTTCATGATTATTTTTAATGCATATATATATAAAAAGAGATTTTATATATGGCTGTATTTTATACATACATACAAATTTTTTCCACCTTAATTTATTGCACCACGAATAGCCGCAAAACGTGTGTTTGTTGCTGCAATACCATTATAAAGTTGCTGACTGTGCCGGGTTTGTTTGCTGGAGGCCGACCTGGAGCCCAGGTGTGGGAGCCAAGGCTGCCACTCGGGCAGGACGAAGCTTGGAACACTGCACCATCTTCTGTCCAAACCCTCAACTGCAGCTTCCCCGGCTCCCCGCCGCTCTACAGATCCTTTTCTTCTGCCAGGTCCCCCCTCAGGATGCTACAGAAATCAAATTAATTTGTCCCGAACTGCTCTCCGGATGAAGTACAGCATCCAGAGAGCTGGGAACCTCAGACAAAAGCAAACGAGTTTTAGGTGGGAGTCAAGTGGGAATACCTGCAGGAGCACAGGTATGGCAGTCATAGTGCCTGACTTATTGCAAATCATGCTACCAGAATAATGCAAACATTTGGAAGAGATTTACCAAATTTGAAACCTGCAGAAGTTTTGTCTTTTTTTTTTCCCTAAAATAATCCAGCCATTGACTTTTGCATCAGTGCTGATCTGTGAATAACTTCATTTAATTTATTATAAAAATCAGCTTTAAAAACCTTTATTGATAAACAACATAAGAAGCCTGCTGAGGCACCTGATGCCACTGGGATTATACCCATCCCCAAAGACAAACAAGTCTGCACCAGTAAGGGCTGTGGTGAAATGAGTTTTAATTAAGGAAGGAGGGAAGCAACTACTGGGGTTGGACCATGATCAGCAGTCTGGGTAGGAAGTTGCAGCTATTAAAGCAAGATATTTTTCTTCTATATAAATAACAAATTTGTTCCACATTGGTCCCTCTTTTTGATCATTCTGATGAAACATTTAAAAGAAGGGATAAGCCTATTCCAGGAGAAGACTCTCCCAAAACGTAGCTGAGATGGAGGCTTCCAGGAAAGCAAGGCAAAGCAGGAATTGCCCAGTGGTGCATGTGAAGAAAATGGCAGAAAAGAGGCTTTTGCATGGAAAAACTCCTCATTTCCAGTGCCTTCAGGAGCCTGTCAGAGTGCACAGCCTGAGTGATGCTGCTCTGGAGCGCTGGGGTGTGGGAGCTCCCGTCCCCTTCAGTGATGATACCGTGATTTCCATGGCAGAGGAAAAATACAGACAACTGAGAAATGAATGCATGCTTTGCCCGAAACAAGACCTCTTATCTTATCACAGGTTTTATGCTAATATGCTGAGAAGAATAAGAATAGCCAGACAGCCCCTGTTACTCCTCCTAATTGTTATCAAGACATGTAACACACAGGGAGTTGCTGAAATCTTTCTTTTTCAATTCACAGACCAAATGGTTGCAAACGTGTTACTAATGGTAACAAAGAGTCTTTACCTGCCCTCCAACTCTCACCCCATTTAGAGCTTCTTCTTATAGGTCAGTTTATAAAAATGAGACAAAAGGTGCCACGTGTGAGTGTCTAGTAAAGAAGCAGTGAAGCCACTTCAAACCAGAGTCCCACACTCACTTAATCAATTCAGCTGATATCCCTGCACTCTGAGAGAAGGGATGAAAGCACTTTCTGTCTCCCCACTCTGTTTTTTCCCCCTCAAACCACCTGTTAAAAATAATAAACAAAACAAACTACAGAAAACCAGCTTCAGATCTGCAGACACAAGCAGAGGCAAAACACTCAGCACAGGATGGCACTGCTGGGTGCACAGAGGGGCCAGTGAAGCTCCACAGACCCTCAGCTCAGTTTTGTGGGGCTTGTGAAGGCAAGTTTGGGATGAGAGGGGCAGGAGAGGAGCACAGGGGCTCTGTGCTGGAGACAATCACTGTGCTGGATATGCCCGAGGTGTCCTTCTGCAGGGACATGCACACGTCCCCCTGCCACGGGCTCCGTCTCTGGTCTCTCCGTGTAAATGGAAGTAACATGTTGCATATAGACAAGAAGATCAGGAGTGACATTGCACGAGGCATTTGCATAGTTTACAGTGAAAATGCACATTTTAAAAATCCCATCAGACGAATTCTTCCCTTAGGGTACAGGCAGTGATTCCCCTGAAGACAGAGGTGTGTGTAGTGGAAGGTAACCCTTAGGATTTTTGGTTATGTTTCATCATTTTTGGTTCTTCTGTCAGGATCCATTAGCAACTGCTGAAAAAGATATTCACACAGGATCTAAAAACAAAGAGCCCTGCAGCCAAGGGACGTACACCCGAGCTGTCTAACAAAGCTAAAACTGAGATCACAGGCGTTCTGATGTTTAAAACTCATCATGAAATGATGGCACCATCCCAAAAGGCAGGAAAGGGCTCCTTGATACAAGAAGAAGAGCAGCTCTAAGCAAGCTAAGCAAAATGTTTTGAAAAAGTATCAGTATGGGAATGACTTGGGGCACTGAGCTTCCAACTTTGAGTTAGAGATCTACAGCCATAGAGGAAAAAAAATCACAGCCCCTTTGTCCTTATTACAGCAGGAAAAATACGTATTAATGTTATGATTGCTTCAATTTACTCATGTGAATATTTTGAGAGTAAAGCTGGCTGAACCTTTTTGTCAAAATTTATTTCCAACAGAGCATGATACTTCTTTGAAGCCAAAATGTTTCATGGAAACATTGATTTCAACAAAAAAGTTTCAAGGGAAAGCTTCTGAGGTCCAGGCTAGAATCTCTAGTTACCTCTGGAGAGAAAAAGATTGAAAACCTGACCTTTTCAGATCCTTTCCAAAAACGGGCATTTGGATATAATTCCCTTTCACAAAAGCCTTACAAAGTTTGGGGGTTGTTCCAACAGAGACCGACAATAAATTCGAGACCTCAAAACTCATCATGAGATGGAAAAGATGTGCCTGACCAGCTGCACTGGTCAACATTGATAGATAATATTTGACCTCAAAGGATAAGACGTGTAAAGAGTGAGAAGTGAGATTTTCTTGCTTTAGACTGCAATAATATTTGCTATGCCTCATGATCTCTCCGACTGCATTTTGGAACAACCCCCCACCTCCTCCAGGCTGGCAGCCCACTGCTGAAGGAGCAGAGATGTAGGGCAGTCATTGAAGGGTAGAGGATCAAACTCCTCCTGAAAATGCCCTGGAGATGAGTTAGGTTCATTTTCCAATAGGCTGTTGGCATCCAAAGTCTCAGGGCTCTGTCAAGTAGCCCATTTCTGTCTGAATAGCTCTGCTTGATATGCAGGATCTCACAGGGAAAAAATGTCCAAAAGGAGAGTTAAGGTGTAGGGCACAGCTACTTTGAGCCAAAACCATATGGCATAAGAGAGTGAAAAGCTTCAGGGAAGGAGGGACTGAATGACTCAAGAATTTGTAATAGGAGCTGGACACTTTTCTCTAGGTCATTATTTGGGATCAGAGGTTTAACCATTGCACTGACACTCCGTGTGATGTGTCTCCTGCACAGCAGAGCTGGGATTGTGCAGACAGGGATGTTTTGTTTTAAATGTTCTCTGGGGAGCCTCAGGACAGTATCCAAATCAGGATGACACCTCTCCTTGTCTCTTCTTGAGACTTGGTGATATAAATACATCTGTAGCGGCTGGTTTTGCTGAAGAATATGGTTTCTAATGGCCCAATCCCTTGCAGAAGTCAGAGTGGAAATAAATAACTGGTGACTTTATTCACATGGGAATGTGAAAATTTCCTGCTTAAATGTCCATCTTTTGAACAAAGTACTGAACTTTGAAGGAGGCTCAGGTGCAATCTCACAGAAGAATTATAAAATAGTAATACTTCCTTTCTTTTATCATTAAAATGATATTTCCAGTTTTCTTTTACCCCATTACAATTGCAGTTTAGCACAGCTCTAGGGAAAATTCAGGTTTTATGTTACATTTTCTGTTTTTACTGCTAAAACAAAGTGGCTTGTACAGGATTTTACCTCTTATTTGGGATTTTACTTATGTCTATTAGTATTTTGGTTCCATATCTGACCTTGCATCCATGTTTGAAAGAGGGCTTGAAAAACGATTTCTCTCTTCAATTTGAAGGGCACAATGATAGATTCAGACTGACAATCAAGTGCCCTGTTTTGGTATTTTGGGCTCATGGTACACCATATCTGGAAGAGGTAGGTGACTTTTGTAGGCTGTGTCTTTTGTTCCCCATAGTGAAGCCTGAGGTGCTGCATTATTTCTTTGGGCAGCCCATCTCTGTTCAGTGCTGGTTATACAGATCTCACTTGCACGAGGTGACTCCTCTCTGTTCCTGTCAGCCATGGCTCACCACCTTTGGACACTTTAGCAGGAGTTTTAATCTGGATTACTTTGCCTCTCTAGTAGAGTTTGTATTGATCAGTACTCTCACAGATGTGCGGTATCATGACACGCTGACAGGGCAGGAGGAAGCTTTGGGCCCATGGCATGAAAATCCTCTTTTCTAACCATTCCCCACCAGGGCTGGATGGGAGGGATTGCACTGCAGAGCGTGCCAGGTTGGAGAAGAATCCACCCATACTGTGGCCACCATGGCAGTTCTACCTTTGATCTGAGCTCACACGCCACTGCTTCTGCCTTGGCAAGGACCAGATCCACCACAGCCACTTTAGCCCCACTTCCCCAGGGCGTGGGCAAAGGCCCTGCCAATGCCCTGTCCCCTCCTGTGACATAGCCACCCTGCCGTCCAGACGCAGCCGCTCCAGGATGCGGCGGTGGCTGCAGCCCCAGAAAACATCATCCTTCACCACTCCTGCCTGAAACAGAACACAACCGTTGCTCAGCAAGGGCAGAGCTCACTGAGAGCTGAGGGCAGCTGGTGGTCAGCTCCCACCTCATCCTCACCAGCATTCACTCTGCTGGCGAGAACGAGGTGGGAGCATGAGCAGGGACTCTTCTTGGCCCAGTGATTATACAAAAGCATCACTATTCAAGCTTACCCTACAGATTAATCTGCTTATGTGTGGAGATGCCACAAACAACCATTCCACTTTCAGAGAGTAGGGTACGGCATTTTCTAGCCTGGCTTTACAAAGTCTTAAGTTGACTGATTAAGTCTTCCAGTTATTTCATCCCCAGGCCCAATCTTGCCCTCAGGCTCAGCTAGAGGCTAAGAGCAAGGTTCCAAAGGCAGGATTTGGGTCAAGTAGAGTGCAATCAAAATATCTTCACAAGGCTGGTGCACAAATAAAGATATCAGCCAATAACTTAAACCAAGCTGTCATCTGATCAGCTGCCATACATCATTTCCCCTGGCTGGAATCAAAATGCAAAATACAAGATGTTTAAATATTGAGTTTGAAATGCCAGGAATTACCAGTGGGTGTAGCTTTAGGAGTGCTCAGAAACTGCAAACAACCAGGATGTTTGGGTCTGGGCTTACTGAGGTAGGCCATTATGATTCCAGATGGGAATTTCATTACAGCTAGATGATGCCCACTACATAAAACAGAGAAAAATAAAGCACCATGTTTTCCTTAGGACAAGCAAATGTAAGGCTATGAAAATATCCAGCTCAGACAGTACAGGAGGGCATCCTGTGCTGCCTTTGAGCAAAAAAAATTAACTGTTTCAGAAATGTTGTATTGTTTCATTACAGCTGGTCCTCAGCTCCATCTTCCCACATGGGAAGGATGGGAGAACATCAGGCACTGACTGTTGGTGAGCTGTACACCAGTCACTCCAGAGATTCATCACAGGACCAGCTGATCTGAAAGACTTCAAGGAATCAGCATTGATCAGCTTTAGTGCAGCCCTGGACTAGTGAGGCTAAAAGGTGCCAAGCCCTAAGCTGCTAAACCCATGATCACAGTACCACGTGTTTGGGTTCTTGCCACCAAACTCCTGAAAATTATTTTGTCCTTATCCTTGGCAGAGTCAAAATTTTCCCAGAAATGCTCAGAGAAAGGAAATACCCACCTTGGATTCAATCACTGCATCTGGGGGAACGGGGCTCCTTCGAATGAGGCTCAGTCCACTCTGCACAGGCAAAATCACCTGCAAATATAACACAGTTCTCATCTGCTTTGTACCTGGCTTTCTTCACCCAAATTCCACTGATATCAAGGATAATCCTCAGGCCACAGTAGTTTTTCCCTGACTCCTGTTCTTTTGCTGAAGCTCCCTCCAACACAAACAGGCCAGGCATTTGTATTTGCTCACATTCCTCTTCCCAACTCATGCTTACACAAATGCCAGGGGGAAAACTGCAATCTTGTGTCTCCAGTTTCTAAAACCACAACATATTGTTTGTGCACCCTATACTACTTCTTTTTATTCTCTTTGCTGACTCCTATTGTGCTGGTGATGCCCTACAGCCCCCAGAGCCTTTAAAGCAGAGTGGTGATTCTTTAGTTGTGCTGTATGATTATTCACTCTTAAGAGCTCTCCTTTTATCTTGTCTTTAACACTCTCTAAGATGTAGACAGAGTAGAGACCACTCCTAAACATAGAAACTCATACCTAGAGCTCAAGTGAGGTGAATTATAATAAAATCTGAGTTCATTTTAGGTCCTTTGGATAATGGCACCAACAAAAGAAGCATTTTAAAGAGTACTTTGCAAATCCATAGATACAGCACTGCGAGCACCTTAACCAATGGCATTGCCTAACCTGCTCAACACGACGATCTGAATAATCACTGAATTTAATTTTCTGACAGCTAGTATATTTTCATCTGATACATTCTCCAGGTAGACTTGTCCTTTCATGAGTGTATTCTCTACACAGATCACTGCATCCATGCTCAGCAAGTGGTTATCCATGACAAAGCTGTAGTACTGAACAGCATTCCTTTGATCAGCATCAATAAAGACTATATCAAAGTGCTCATCCTCAGCGTGTAATGCCTGGGAAAAAATGATATTGGAGAAAACACTAATTATTTACCTGAAAGTTTCACATGTTGCCATTAATTTGTCCTTTATATAAACTCCAAACCATACAGAAAGTAGTTTTTTTAAGATAACACTGCCATAACTGCTTCTGGAGATGGTGGGAGTTTTCCATCTTCAGCAATGAAACGCCGAACTTCTCAAGGAAAATCAGGATACAAAGGAAGATGGCTCATCCCAGCTTATGGCATTGAGAGTCACAGCAGAAACACCTGATACCTTGAGTCAAAGTGAATTGATCCACAGGGTAAGACTGGTATCAAACCCTGCCACTGAGGTGCTGCAATAGTTCTTTCTTCTCAAAAGACCAACTATCAACAAATTGAAGAGTGGCAATTATATCAGTCTGGGATAAAAAGAGGCATAAGGCAGATCTGGGAATTGCAAACTAGTGTGTCCCACTTCAGTAGCAGGAAAAGGGTTGAAATCCCAATTAATAATAGAATTATAAAGCACATGAAAGAACAGGTCATGATAGAGATAAAGCAGCACAGCCCCTGTGAAGGAAAATGATGTTTCTTTAATCTAAAAAAACGCTTTGGATGGCTCAGCAACAGAGAGGATAAAAGAGAACTGGCTGCTATCATCTAATTGGATTTTCAGAAATGTGGCACACCTTCCCTCCAAGCAGGCTGCTGATGATAATGTATAAAAGTGTTGATGGATGACCAGATGGGAGCCTTTACAGCCTTCTCCTGTGGCAGTTAATGCACTTGCTGCCCAAGAGGCTGCTATGGAATATTTCAGATTCCATCTGGGACTATTTAACTGCATCTGTGTGCATTGCAATGAAACAACAGCTCATCCACCTATCTGGGAGAGCAGAAATGCTTTCAACTCTCTGCATTTCAAGGGAAAAGAGAAACAATTCGTTTTCCAGAGCTCACTGTCTCTAGCATGACTTTTCATGGTACTTGTTGAGTCCAGATTTCCCTTTTGTGTTTAGAGACATTGTGCATAACGAGTGATGAGCCATCCCTTGGGATATACCAGCAAAAGCATCAACAATGGCAACAGAACGTGGAAAGCTGGTTTGGTTTTGGGAGTAAGGTTAATGGCTCCCAAAGAGAGACTTCAGGAGCCTTTCTGAGACAGGGAGTGTGTGGATCAGACAAGGAAATAGAGGAAAGCAGATCTGAACTCCTCTGCAGTGCAGACTGGTGCCATTGTGAGCTTGTTAGTGGTGAGGGAATTAAGCTTGGATAGTCACATTAACTGTGGCTGCTTGATAGCACAGAAACTCTGCTGAAAGTGTCCATGAGCCACATTTAGGACACATCATACTACAATGAAAGAACCTTAAGGCCAAAAATATTCTGGTTTATTATAAACGTAGCAGAAACTGGAACATCTGGATTCCTGGGATTCATCTTTTCATTTCATGACCAGCAAGAAAATCTTGCCCTGGTTCCCTCTTGAGCCACATTGGTGGAAAGCAGCAGGAACATTTTTGCTACTGTGGAAGAGTATCTGATGTCAGGTTGCACCTCAGTCAGTCTGTCCAATGTAGATACTTCAGAAAGGGTCAGAAGATGAAAGCTGGGTGGAGAGCCCATCACAAAGAGAGATTAGAGGTCTCATTCCTCAGGGAGAAGAGCCAAAGCCAAATCCAAGTAATTACATGACTTATCACTACTTTCTGACTTGCAACCTTCCTGGGTGGAGGAGGTGGGGGGCAGACATTCAGAAACAGATGTGGCCATGGCTGAACATATGTTACTCCTGCTCGGTGGGATGGCTCCCTAATGAAAAAGAATCTCACTTTCATGCACTGACTTCATTAGGCCCATATGGAGTTGTGCAGCTCTCTGGATATTAGCTGGACTTCTCATTTCAGCCCTCCTTCTGTACTGCCTACCTGCTGACAGCTTATATCTTTCTTATCTGTCTTCTGATACAGATAAATCGCCTTTTAACATCACAGCATCCATCCCAGGAGGGTGCCTGGGTTGGATGTGTAACCAGTGCACACCTGGCTTGTCCTTGCACTGCCTGGGTGTGCCAGGCCATGGTTTCTAAGGCATTTCTCTTCTGCCACTTCCATGAGTCCTGAATGGCCAACCAGAAAGGTCACTTGGGCATCCAGGTACCCAGTGCCTGACACATGGGAGGAATAGCCTGAGTTTGTCCTGGGATTGCCATCATTTGAGCTCCTTGTTTCCACAGCTTCATAATTGCTGCTGGGTTTTCCATATTTAGCTAGAGACAGCTCCAGGGCTATAAGAGGAATCCATGAAATTCCTTGAACCAGCCCTATCTCTAGAGCAGTCTCTACACAGCAGGATAACAGCCACAGGGAGAGGAAAGTGCCCTGTTTTCTGGAGTCCCTTGGCTAGCCAAACACAGGTCACCCAGGCAGGTGGTCACCACAGCCAAGGCACCACACTGGAGAGGGTTTCCTCATTGCCAGCACCCACCTGCTGAACAAAACCAGCCAGAAATAAAAAAATCTGCTCTAACTGCAGAGCCAAGCACTGGAAAGATGGGCACAGTGATGGAGAGGACAACTCCATGCTGTCCAGTATGGATGAGGGGGATTTAGAATGAGGATATGACCACCCTGACTCTCCCACCAGACTGGATCAGGCCCTGCCTGGGACCTCACAGCACTCTGAAGATGCCATTGTCCTTTGCTCGGAGAAGCAGAGTCTAAGTGCCTCCAACTGTGAGGAAAGCTGAGATCCAGAAGGAAATAATCTGCCTGCAAAATATCCTGCTGAAACTAATTTCCTGAGTGTTTACAGTGCAATCCCTGCTCCTTGCTACAGAGTCATCATAGATGGTAACAGATGGCAATAAGAGTTTTAATTCAGAGCAACTTGGCTAAAATTAATGCTTTTGCTTACAGTGAGTCATTAACTTCCTCTTGGATTAAAAAAAAAAAAAAAAAAAAGAAGTATTCCATTGAGGAGATGTACCAAAAGTGACCATGAGAAAGGGCACAGCAGAACTGCTGATGGATACAGCAAAAGATCAGGGAGAGGACATCCCGAATAAAAACATGAATGAGTCTTCTGCCAAAGCTCAGAGAAAACCTGATTGGAGCCCTGATCAGAGACAACACTCTCATAAGGCACATACAAACTCAATCAGAAAAAGAAATCACTGCCCAGTTCCTTTGATATGGATCATACAGTCAGCATATTTGTAATAAAGATGTACTCAAACTTATTACTTTCCCGTGCCTTGTTCTTGACCTAAATGTAATAGCAATCCATCCTTGGGGTGCACAGAATACATGAAAAAGTACAGTTTCCTTTTAAAACACCATTAGAATATTTTACTGTGTGTGGACATACACTCTTGTTACTCCTAAATGCTATTCTATTGAGTACAGTTTATATTCACCGGCAAAGCGAAATCTCTAGGGAAGCCAGAGAGGGAATGCAATTTCTAGTAATAACAGCTCACAACAGTGAATACTATCCACTTATCCCCACAATTTCCAGCTATTTTGGACTCCTTTCTGAATTAACCTTTCATATCAAAAGGAGCAATTCTAGAGCACACTAGAGACTCCGACACAATTTCATGCATAATTTATTCACTCAGTTCAACATTAAACGCAGAGTCCTTGACTTTGGTCAAGGTGGATTCGGTTGGCAGACTTCACAAGCAGCAAAACAGGAGAAATGAGATCTGCAGCTCAACCTCCTTCACCTATTCTGTCCTGCTAACAGGAGTAAAAAAGGAAGAAAGCAAACCCTGACATGCTTCCACAATGCCCTGCAATCAGCAGAATCAGCTGCAAACACCGTGTTATTTTTGTGTTGCATTTTCAATTTTAAAATGGAAGGATCAAAATAACGGATGGGAATAATTTCCTGATAGTTTGCATTCCCTCCAGACCAATCCTGCTTCATTGTTCATCAAAAGTCCGCTGGGAATTGAAGGAAGCTCTTTGTGAAGGATCAGGCTCTTGCTGGCAGCAGATCCATGGCAAGGCACATTATCCAGGCATGGCTCAACAGAGCTCTGATTTAAGGGAAGATTTGTTGGCAAATGTTTTTAAACACTGGCCCAGGACACCCACGATGGTGGCTAATTCCCACCAAAGACACCTGTGCCTGAAAAGGCTTCCCCTCAGCCCACATTTCAAAATATTATGCAAGATTCCTGAGACCCTTGGGGTGCAGAGGGCTCTGTCGTGGTCTGTGTGAGCTCTGTGCTCTGGGTGGGGACCTCACCCAGCTTGGCGGTGGCTGTCCCTCATGTGTGAGGAAGGTGGAATTTTATCATTGTGCCCTCAGGTATCAAGTGAACCCCACCACATATTTGCGCTCTCTGGTTTCTTCCTCATACTTAGCACCTCTTTGACAGGTCAAAATCCCTGATGTTTTGTGCTGGCTGTGATCTGGGACAGGAGGGAGAGAAACTGGTCAACCCCACCAGTGCTGTGTGACAAACCAAGGGAGAAATCAGAGGTTCAGGGAGCCTGATCAGGGTGTTGACTGGTGTGCTGCCTTTGCACTGCTCTCTGCTCATCCCAGCCCTGATGAGACGTGGATTTAGGTAAAAGAGCCAAAGCCACAGGGTGGCAACAGTGGCCTCACTGTCCAAGGTGCACTGGCACAGAATGTGTTGCATCCTTATGGCAACTGCTGCAAAATCTGGCAGCTTCCTTGTAAAGGGCAGAAGCAGCTGTGGGGGCAGCACTGGACACATCCTGCAGCACCTGGATGATACCTGAGGCTGGGATGCAACTCCTGGGTAGACCATTTTTAACACCAAAGGGAGAGATCATACTCCTTCTGACAGTTTGGACATGCTGAATCATGCATTCGTGCAGCAGAGAAGGAATTCCCTGACAGGTGGGTAATCGATAGATCATATGATATTTGTCACTTTGAAAGGGCCAGGGCAGTGAGGCAGATCCTGCTTCCAGGAGCTGTATTACTGCAAAAATTTGAGGACCAGCACATAAGCAGAAATATTGCCCTGCTGCACTCAGCTCAGAAGTGAGATTCAGCCATCAGCACCAAGCAAGAAAGCCTGCATCAGATATCTCCAAAGAGCAATTGGTGAGTGACCATCTCTGCCTCTAATTTCTACAAATGCACAGGATGACACCTAGGGCTGCAGACACTGTAGGCACAAGGACAATCCTTGCCAGAGCTTTTTGGCAGCTCTTCTAAACCTCACTGTGCTCTTCAACAAATGTTAGCCAGCTCTGCTCTAGACAATGAGGGACAGAAATGTTCTCCACTTCCTCTGTGAAGCTGAGCTGTGAGAGCCCTGCTGTGCCATCCTCAACTCGTCTCCTGCCCTGTCACTTGCCTCATTCTCCTGCCTTTCAGCTGCCCACGAGGCAGCAAAGGGACCTGCTCAGCCTCCAGCCTACACTGGTCATCTGGTGACACTGGGAAAAGGCACAGGCTGTCCACAGGCTGAGGCTTTTCCACACACCCAGACATCCCAGGTGGCTGCCACACTCCAGCTGGGCAAACCTCAAGAAGCCAAAATACAAATCCACCAGAGAGGCCACAAAATTCATTGCTTCAGCATTTACAGGCCTATGTGGATCAAACTTGCTGGACAATCCTGATTGTCCTGATACTGAGGACAAAACGCCTGCCACACTGAATAGTAAAAGTTCAGAGCCCAGTGCAGAAATCCTGCACAGAAAGGTGTCCCCATGCTGGGATCTCTCCTGCCAAACATGAGCATCTCTGTTCCCAACACCTCTAAGAAGTATTTGAAGTTCTGAGCACCTGCAGAACTGGGGTCATGAAGTGCCTTCATGTTGCAATGGAGGATATAAAATCAATTGCAACATTCTGTTTTAAGGATTTAATTTCATGTCTTTGCTCCCTTCTTTAATCTCTACACAGCATGTACTCTGCCTGCCTCTAGATATTTTAATTCAGTCACAGTAAGTCAGTTGCACAGAATGGGCACTAGAGAGCAACAGCAATTCAATTAATTTCACACTCACTGCAGGGAGCTGGGATTTTAAATGCTGCACATTGCAGGTGATCTGTAACATTTCGTTTCTTCATATACTTGCAAAGCTCTTTGTTTCTTTCTTATCAAACTTGGAGGTCATGAAAACCAGAGGTCAGAAAGCTCCTGGCCATTTCATTTTAGAAATAAATATGGTACCTGCTAATGCAAATAAAGTTACAATCAAGCTCACACTGACACATCCTGATTGAAAATGAAATCAGATCAAATTGATTTGTATTAATAATAGAAAGGATTTTAATGAACCTGGTATGGGCACCACCTGTCTCATCCTGGACCTGCAGCAATCTCCTGGAGATCCATAACTGGAACTAAATGTGAGCTGCCAGCAATCATAAGATTCCTCTTTCTTGGGACAAAGTCACCAGTCAGAATGAAACAGGTTCAGCTAAGGCATTATTTGTCTGAGGCTTATCATGTTGCTGTGGAAGTGAGAAAGTGGGGTCTAATTCATCTGAGAGTTTGCTGTGGGGAAAAGCAGTGAGAGGTTTTGGCAGAATTACAAACTTCTCCAGGAGTTTCCCCTGAGCAAACTGTCCTTCTCTACAGCTGGCTCAGCAGGGTACAGATACACTCTTCCTGTCTGTTATATTTGGAATTAGGGATTAAAACAAAGCCAACCCATGTTGAGTTAAAACTGCCATAGAAGCCTATCAACCTACATTGAAGGCTTGTGATTCCTCTCGTCAAAAAAATTGCAGGATTTTAGTTAAAAAGGAGGAAAAACTGTTTGTGTGACACAGCTGCCCATCATACATTGGAAATAAGAAACAGCCTCAGTGCAAGGGTGTGTTCACACATTTGCAAGCAAACCAGAGCAACATCCAGCATCGTGTGGGCAGAAATATAGGACCTGCCTGAGATTCTTTCATGTGCTCTTCTTCACAAGAACTCCCAAACTCCCTTTCCAGCTGACTTTACCTCCAAGGTGTCTGCCACTGGTCCCACTCGCAGGCTTATCTTTTTGCCATCTGATGAATCATCAAATGCCTCCCTGGCTGTTTGCTCCGAGACACGGCGCTTCTGCACAGGCAAAGATTTGCCATCCTCTGGCAATGCCTCTGCAATGGCAAGGACACTGTAACCTTTAAGCTTGCCAATTAATAAAATCTTCCTGGCTCTGATCATATGGACAAGCATCCTAAAAATTTGGCCTGTGGAGAAGACAAGAACAAAAATTTGAAAATAAAACCACGAGAAAGACTATGCTTTGTTCACAATGAAAATGAGATGTGCCTTTTAAGTGCTCATTAAAAAAAATCCCTAATCTTAAAACACCTCTCAAATAAGGGTTTAACAACAGAATCTGACAAAATTTCATCTAAAATGCAGCTAAAAGACAACAGAATAAAAAGGACTGATTTTAAATGTAGAACCTTTATCATCAATGCTGCTATTGTATCAAGGTGCTTGTTAAATAGTGCTTGAAATATTGCATATTTAACATTCCCCCCATATGAAAATGGCTTGGAGATGGCTCCATATTCTGTCTGGAATCCAGCATTTAAAAAAAAAAAAAATCACTACATTACCTTGCATTTGCTCTTAGAGTCATTATCCCTAGACAGCACCATCATTTAAGAAATTTATCATCAGTGGTGTCCTTCGAACAATGTAATTAGTGTATAGATTATAAGAGTACTTCACTGGGATGATATATTACTCCAAAGATGAGAACATCTGGGAAGAATGAATCTGGGAATAGATTTAGTGTAATAGGCTTATAAGAGGATACAAGCCTGGGTGTTGCTACTTTGTAAAGGTGCAGTGCTTGGCCACAGCCACCCACACCACAAAAAGCATATAAACCCCTATCAGACATCCCAAACCCAACCAGAAGCGTTTTCCATCCTTTTCCCCTTCCAGGAAGGGTGATGATCTCTGCTCTTCACTGAGGGATGGGGCTGGAACTGTGGATTAAAGCACTCGAGTGTGGGCACGTGAGTGAATGCAAGGACATGGGAGGCAAAGTACAGGAAAACTCATGCCAGGGGAAGATCAAAGCCCACAGGAAGCTCATATCTTTCTTTATAAGTAATCTCCCACATTTTCTGAGCATTTCCATTGCTCCCCTTACTCAAGACAAAGTAGAGGATGATAGCTTCAACTTCAGTGACAACCTTTACACCAAACTGGTGCAATTTTACCCTCTTGACTGAACAACTTGCCATTCAAAGAGCCAGAGGCACACTTTTCCTGCAGCCTGATTCTGCTTTCAACTCCTTCAGCATCCCCTGGAATATGTTCAGGTGAAGTTTTTCTGGAAAAAAAAGATACTTCCATATTATGAATCCAACCAAGCTCTGAGCATCCAGCATAAAAAGCAGTAACCAAGAGGGAACTCCTGAAAAAGCTCCATCTGTGTTGTGCATGACCATGAAAAATTAGCTCAGAAGCATCACAAGTATCCTAAATTCCAGTCCTAAGAGAACCTAGTTTGGCAATAAGCATGTCTCAGTGCTGGCAGCCACTCTAGCCATAGGGACTTGGGAAGAAGAGGCCATGGGACTAAAGGAAAGAATTCCCCACTGTTCAACCCCAAACCTTTCCCATTGTCATGTGGTCCCAGACAGGTCTCTATCTATCTGCTGGTTTGGAGTTAATTACTCCAGTCACCCTGGCCTGGTTTTGTTCTTTTCTACAAGTATTGTTTTCATTCCAGCCGAAAATAAAGTTTCTTTGCAGAACAGAGGAAAAGATATAAAATCTAGATTTTTTTACGAGCCAGGAAAAAAAAATGTTTTTCCTCACAAAGTGCTCAGGAAAGCAGGGTGCCTCCAGATGCTATTTCACAGAAGTCAGCCCCGTGACAATGTCTCTGGATGAGTGAGATGTTACCTATTACGTAGGGAAGGCAATAGAGGACTGGAAGAAGTCCATAGCCTCCAGACAGGTTAGATTACCCTATCTGAGGAAAGTAACCACCAGAAATGGATGGTGATCATTCTTCAGGCCAGAATTTAGAGCCATTTCAGTGGGTTTTTCTCCTCCAGCTCCCCCCCTCCACTCCTCAGTAAAATGAGAAAGAATTCATAACCCATGTCAGCCACAGTCAGATAATCCAAGACTTAAAGAGTAGAACATTTCATATAACCTCTTTTCTGCCCCTCACAAATGCTTTAACAACTTTAATAAGATAATGTATAGCTATTATCCCACAGTAAGTGTAAGTCAAACACTATCAGCTATTATTTCAGCAACAGAGTGAACTCTCAACGTTCCCACAATCCACAGCCTGGAACAGTTTACACATTGTCAATTTTAGACAGAATTGGCTTTTTCTACATATCAAAAAATGTGCATTGATAACAGGAATTGTTTAGCAGACCCCACATGGCTGGGTAATACACTGTAGCTCAAAAAAGAATAATGAGGGTATCAGTTGGACTTCTGAATTAATGATACCTTAAATTAGTTTAATTAATTAGTTTAGTTACCAGAGTAATTTAGTTAGCAGATTAATTAATGTTTGTTGAGTGCTTGGTGATAAAAGCCACATATGAAGGCTGTTATTAGAGGGTGGATCCAGAGGTGCAGGTTTTCCTCACTCTTATTTATCCAGCACCAGCTGAATCCAGGGCTCACTCTTTGAGCCTTCCAGCAAAGACTGTGTGAAGTTGGTGTTCCCCAGGACATGCTCCAGCTCAGACACTGCCACAGTCAACAATCAATTTGGAGAATGTCTTCAAAACTTTAGAGTTAAAGCTTTTTGTTCTCACCTCCTTTCCTCCCGGCTGTGGGCTCACACACACATCCATGCACACTTCGATACATTTGGATACCTCATTCCACTCCCTGCTGCTGTCCCCCGTGTTTCTGGCATGTTCTGGACAGAAAAATCTAACAACATATTCGTCCAATCACAGACAAAAGCACAAGGTTACAAAGGAGAATCAGTACCTCTTGGAAGTTGCCATTGCATCCAGGTAAGGGTCTAGTCCAAGAGCAACATCAAGAGCTTTTTGTAAGTAACTCTTGAGCTGTTCAGGTACACAAGAGTCATTGAGGGCTATTTCTTTGGCTTTGAGAAGGTTCTCAGCATGTGCCCAGCCAGATTTTCTGAAATGGAAATTAAAAGGAAGAATAATGATTTTGTAACTGCTCAATCAGTTGAAGTGGAGTTTAAAGTACATAAACACAGGTGTGCTTTTTTTATTTTATACAAATACAGGGTTTTGAAGGGCTATGAAAACAATCATGAAACCTTTTCAAACTGAAAAAATCTTATATTTTTAATAGATTTTTGCTGCATGCACTCTCCCTTTTCCCCTCAGAGCTGATCAAGAATAAGAATGCTCTAAACACATGAATTTTGCTTTTAAAACTCCAGGACAAACATCAAACACCAAACACCAGCACACAAACCCCACTCCTCCAGGTACAATTTTCCTTGGAGGAAACAGAACGCTTCCAAAACTGCTCTTGCCAAAGCAGGCAGGAGATGCAGACAGTGCATCTTTGTGTGCACTTTACAGAAGTTTTGTAGAAAGGAGGATCTGTGTGTCAGTGGATGCACAAAGTGTCCCCAGGCTGTGCCTGTGCCAGGGAGGCTGCTGTGCACACACAACATCACAGTGTCTCAAAGGCTGTGGAAACACCTCCAAGATCCAGATCCTTGCTCTGGGGGAGCCAAACAAATTCTGCCCGTGGTACTAAATCTGCTCTGAGATCCCAGAAAAACCCTGATGGCAGCAATCCCCCCACGGAACACAGCAAACCATGGCCCCAGAGGGTGAGTTCAGAGTAAGTGCCCCACTCCTCAAGTGTCAGAGCCCGTGCTGGGTTATGAAAGCACCCATGAGACACAGGCTGAGAGGCTGTGAGTGTAACTGGGGTGGAGCAGTGTGCCCCTGGCTGGGTTTTATTGCCTGTGATGGAACAGCTGCAGAGAACTATGTGGAAGTGAGTGAAAAAAATCACTCTTCCACTTCTGTGGTTTTCCAGTACCTGAAGGGATCCTGCAAGAAGGATGAAGAGAGACTATTTACAGATAAGTAGTGACAGGAGAGGGGGAATGGCTACAGACAGAGAGAGGGTAGGTTAAGGTTAATTTCTATTAGGAGGAAATTCTACTCTGTGAAGGTGATGAGACCCTGGGACAGGCTGCTCATGGAATCTGTGGCTGCCTCTGGATCCCTGGAAGTGTCCAAGGCCGGTTGTTTGGGGCTTGGAGCAGCCTGGGATAGTGGAAGGTGCCCTGCCCCTGTCAGGGGATGGAATGAGATGGGCTTCAAGATCTTGTCAAACCAACCCATGCAGTGATTCTGTGATTTGATACCATGATTTACATCTCACCCCCATCTCAAACCATCAGGGTTTTATCTCTTATCTCTTCCAGCAGTTTTATAAATAATTTCAATTGCAGGAATCGCCACCCCTTTCCCAAGCCGTGCTGGTTTGCTTTCCTCAGCCCAGCTATATTTCGAGTGAAGAGGACACACACTCCTCTTGGTGCATTTTCACCACCACATGAGGGAGCATCCCGGGGTTCCCACTGCACAGCTGGAGAGCGCTGAAGGTTGGGATCTGCTCATCCTCCTCGCCAAGCACTCCGAGACTTTTTTTGCTAATTTAGGGGTAAAACATGTTTATAATCCACATCCGCTTTTAGCAATCATCGTGTTATGCTTCTGGATAAGTAACAGGCGGGGATTGCCTGTCACACACAGGGGAGGAAACAAGACTGAAGTGCAGCTGTTTTATAACCTGTGTTATGACACCAAACGTGAGAGCCCAGAGGTGCTGCGGGGAGAGGGGGCAGGCAGGGCATGCCAGGAGCAGCCCTCCATCCCAGATTACACAACCTTCGCAGGGAGTGCTGCATTTTTGCAGCCTGGTGATGCTTTGGGCCAACAGCAGAGGTCAGAATTGCCCTCGTTTATGCAAGCGCCAGACAAGTCAGAGCAGAGCTCAGAGCTGGCTGCCCGGCCCAAGGCTCTGAGCGCTAAGGTGAGCTAAACTTTATGTAACTACTTTTTTTAAAGGTTATCCCACGAAAAAGTGCTTCATTTCAGAGCTTAGTTCTACACAATCCCAGAAAAAACTGCTGGACTATTTAAGCACTAAATTAGATTTCCTGATTGTGTCCCTATGGCTCTCCATATGCACAGACATCTCTTTCCATTTCCCATCTAGTTGTGCATTATCATCAACGGGAGAAGAGAAGCAGCTGGCTCAGAGGAAGAAAATGCTGAAAATAACCCTACCATCAATGAGTAAGAAAGGGCTGCTTTAAATCTCCAGCAGCTTCATAAAGAAAGATAAGGTGGAAATTCTTAAATGGACCATTTTTGACAGCAGAATGGTTCCCAGCATCTTCCTGGGCAGGTGCTAAGAGCATAGCTACCCTGTTTTACAACAAAGCTGAATAATAAATTGCAGCTTCTCCTCTGTCTGAAATCAGGAACTTCTGATCCACACCAAAGTCAGGGGTCAGGATTGCAAGGTTGTACGTGGGATATCAGTGTCCCCTGAGCAGACAGGCAGTGCAGTGCCGTGGAGGGACCTGCTGCTCCAGAATCTCAATTAAACTCTGCAGTTGGTGCTCAGATGGCACTTTTGAGGAGGGCACTTTGCTGTTTGCATGGGGCCACCCTGAAAGAGGCACAGAGACAAGAGACAGCCAGGATTTGGCAAAAACAAAGCCAAGACACGAGACCAAAAAGACCAAATCTTTGGTTCTCATTTTAGGGTTATCCTCATTTCACCTTCCAGGCTCTAGATCTGTTTTGCAGCCCCAGAAATGCCTTCCAAAAGAGCACCCCTTCCCAGCCAGGGCAGAGCACTGAACCTGATCCACCTGAACACTCTGCTGCCAGACTCTTTGGTGCTCCTGTGCCAAGCACTTTGGCAGGAGCTGCTCGGTGCAAAGCACTTGGAAATCCAGTCTGCTAAAATCATCCCAAACACTTCCAGCCATCGTATTCACCAAGGCACCTGGGGCATTGACAACAGTTTATCTCAGCCCTCACCTCTTTGCCTTAGTGTGTAAATCCATGTCCTGGCACAGGGCATGTCACAGCCCATGTGGGGATGGGGGTGGGTGGGCAGTGTGGCCAAAACATGAGTGCTTGGCCATCAAACAGTGCAGGGGGTCCTGAGCAGAGCTCAGCCTTAGCCTCAGGAGCAGGAGGAAGCAGCCAGAGAGGGGATGCTGCTGTTCATGGCACGAACCAGGGATCTAAACTCTGACTGAACTTCAAGGGAAAGCAAGGAAAAGACAGCTGATGCATTTTCTACAAGTTCTACTGCTAGAAAATAAGTTGAAAAGCTGAATCTTCACAGTGCTCCATTAGGGAGAGAAAATGTTTATAAAACAAGCATCACAATCCATCAGAAATTAGTCAATGCCAAAGCTCTCTTGACACTGCAGATGTCCACCACTCCACCATTCCTTTCTCCTGGGATTGTCCCCCTCCCTCCACTCCAGGTTCCTGCAAACCCATCTCCTGTGCTCAGCCTCTCTCCTCTCCCTGCCAAACCCACCCTCTGCTCCTTCTGCCAAGCCACAGAGCCTGCAGGTCCCATCTCCATGGGGAAGGTGGGCACCCAGGACTAGGACATCACACGGTGTCCCCTCCTGTCACACCACTCTCCTGGAGCTCCCCACCCCACACAGGGGGTTTACCTGAAGGGTTGTGCATGCTCCTTCTCGTCCCCTGGCCTCAGAGGATGCTGTGGTGGGTTTGGTGCCTCTGCAGAGCAGGAGGTCGGTGCTTGGGTGCCCGGTGAGGGGACAAAGTCTCCTCCCAAAACCAGCAGGGAGAGGCTGTGTGGGGAGGATGGCCCGGGGCTGGGGCTGCACCCGCCTGTCCCACCCAGAGCACAGGCAGCAGGTGAGATCCAACAGCATCTGACATGAAAAAGGCACAACAAAGGAGCCGACTTTGCCTTTGCTTTACATAAGGGTAAGTTCACATCCTGACCTTGGGAAGCTGCTGGCTCTCAAGGAAGTGGTTGGCAGTTTCATAATCTTCTAGTTACATATCACAGACATGCCCCAGCTGAACCACCAGGTATGGGGCCAAAAAATGTCCCAGGGCTCTGAACCCCAGAGTATCTATGAGTGGTCCTCAGCCACAAGGTCACCACTGCCCTGCTCAGCCAAACATTGCAGTAACCCCTGCCCTGGGGACCAGGTCTCTGCACGGGCTGGGGCAGGTTGTGTCACTGGTACCAGTGCATCTGAGCCCCAAGAAAGGGTCCCAGGAATGGACTGGCTGAGGGAGGCAAGAGGAGCTAGCAGTGGGAACATCCAAGGTATCCAAAAACCTGAGGTATCCAAAAACCTGAGGTGGCCTGCAGCAGGGCTGGGCAGAAAGGGCTGGTGTGGAATTAAAGGAAAGTCCTTACAGAGCATGATGTGATGAAGCTGAGTTGGGCTGGGCATCTCCTTTTCGTTCAGATGAAACACAGACTGAAGGTAATGAGGAAATATGGACTCCCCCATAACCAGAACAGCATCTGTCACCTCTGGGCTGCATCACCCTGGGCTTGCACACTCCAGGACTGACTCAATGTACCAGCAAAACATGCAGAGAGAGCCCAGGGCTGGGCAGGGGAGGTGAACAGGAGCTCACACAGGGCTCTTGGCAGCCCCTCTGCAGGATGGAAGGTACAGACACATGGCAGTCATTGGTGCTGGCAAGCAGCTGGACTGTGGAAAGTTAATTTGTCAACTTCTCAAATGTATCAGAAGATATTTCAGTGTCCCCAGAATAGAACAGAGCAGCATAAATAGAAAATCAGTAAACACACACGATGATAGAGTAAAAGAAAAGCAAATAAAAGAAGTCTCAGTGCTGACTGTATTGTTATTAATTAGAACAAACAAACAAGATGAAAAAAAGAGACCTCCTGGTATACCTAAGATTATTCCAATTTATGATTTAGTAAACAACAAACTGCATTAGAATTGCAGTTCCAGCAGAAAGCAATAAAAATTGTATTTAGATTGGGAGTTAAAATTTCTGGTAAGTATTTGATAAACAAGCTACAAGCTTTAGTGTGCCATCTAATCCACACACACGAACTTTAAGGTGACTTTGGGCAAGTTGTTTCACTTCTGGGACTCTATTTTCTTCTACAAAATGGGGTTAACAGCCTGTCCTCATTAAAAAGCTCTTTGCCATCTGGAGATGAAGCCAGCAGTGAGGACTGGAGTTAAGAGTTAGACACTTCTTGGAGCAGGGCTACATGGCTTTGGAGATTTTTCTTGCAACTCTTCCTCAATATTAATTTTGAGATAGAGGAAGGTTTCAAAGTGAGTTTGGCTGCAATTAAGCCTTCAAAGCAATGTCACACCATTGTCCAGGGAGTTCTTTAAGACTGATTTTTTTTCCTGCCTCTGCTTTTACATCTGATTTTGGTTTTATTGATCTTTGTTTCTGAACAAGGACAGCTTTCAGAAACACAGCTGAGAAGGTAGCAAGGGCAGGTTTGTGCCTTCAGGCACTGCTGGTGAAATCAAAGGAAGACCTTCCTGTGCTCAGCACTCAGAGCTGTATACCAAGGGAATACTTCATGTGGCAACCTGAGCCTGGGGCCCTCCAAAAGCCCCAGCAGGAAGATCCCATGGAAAAGTGAATCGTGCATCCCCCAGTCACATGGGGATCAAAACCCAGCTCATGCCCCAAACAGCCCTTCAGGAGATAAATCCTCTCTGATAATTTTTTAAACCCATCATAAAAGCTGAAATATATATTATATATATAGTTTTTGTTCCTCAATCCAAGAGGCTCCCAGGAATGTGAGCTCAAAAGAATTTAACCAGCTGGTATTGATCCCCATGCTTCTGCTCCTGTCTCATCCCATAAGAGCAGCTTCGAGCTGCAGCCAGATCAGAGGCTCTGCTCAGCAAAGGAGGTTCCTGAATGATACAAAGAATCACACAAACTGCCTTTCATAACTTTAAATTTGCTGTAGGGCATCATGTTGGAAGTAAATGTATGCACTCCTATTGTACATCTTAAGCCTTATAAAACCAGCTGATTACACAACCCCATCCTGGTAGTCGCACGTGTCTTCAAACGTTCCTGCCACCCCTCAGGTGCATCCCAGATTAGGTAATCTCAGTTTTGTAATTAGTCTCTCACATGGAGACCAGACCTCCCCTCCCAATGCCGGGTGACCCTGGAGCCTTTAAAAAGCACCTCAAAGGCGCCCAGTGATGGGAGGTCTCTGGATAGTGAGATCTCACCTTCTGCAAGCATGCTGGTGACAGAAGAGGCGTGTGCTGCAGCAGTCCCAGGAGCCACCGTGCCCCAGGAGCCTTTAAACAGCACCTCAAAGGCACCCAGTGATGGGAGGTCTCTGGAAAGGGAGATCTCACCTTCTGCAAGCATGCTGGTGACAGAAGAGGTGTGTGATCCAGCAGTCCCAGGAGCCACCATGCCCCAGGAGCCCCAGCAGACAGATTTCCAGCTGGTGAGAGTCAAGAGCACATGGTGCCGCATCAAGAAAGGAGAAGCCCTTTCCAATGACGAGGATGAGATCACTCTCTCTGAGGCAAAAATGTGAGTATAGGAAGGAGCCTG